>NC_057797.1:249996859-250126190 GCF_018294505.1 Triticum aestivum
GGACGTCGGGGCGACATCACAGAAAGGGCTTGAAAAGAAATGCCATAGTCGGACGTCAGGGCGACACCACAGAAAGGGCTTGAAAAGAAATGCCACAGTCGGATGTCGGGGCGACATCACAGAAAGGGCTTGAAAAGGAATGCCACAGTCGGACGTCGGGGCGACATCACAGAAAGGGCTTTTATGGGCAGATAAATAATAATCATAAAAAACTTTTAATTCATAAGAATAAATGGGTTAGTCCATCCACAGGAATATCATTTAACCGGAATTATCACTCATGCGAAACACCAGAGTCTCTGTCATCAACACTGTCATTGTTAGGACAAGATAATAGGAATTTGGACATAGAATAGATGATTTGCAGGGATATATGACTCTGCAGAGTTTGTACAAAATTATTCCCACAGACAACGGATTTCCGTAGTCGCGAAGGACTAGTTCTGTTTACGGTATTTCGGAAGAAAACACAGCTAACCAGTACACACCCATCATACCTCTCGATTCTAGGAATCACCCTAGACATCGTCCAAGAAAAACTTTTGAGACGGGGAGATCACAATCTCGAATAGCATGGGATCAAATTTATATACGCGCGCTCTAAGGGGTGCCCCCCTCTCGGTCCCAACCGGAAACACCCATGCCCCCTGACCGGATGACTGGCTTTAATCCAGGGCCATGGAACCATCATCACGGCCTCTCCTTTTGGTGTGTACCAGAAAAGCGGTTTGCAACTTACTAAACCATATTCCTTGCGGAAAACATGTGGTAGTACAGGGAAGGAAATGAAAGGAACCGGACCGATCCGGTTTGACGCTGAAGTCACATAGTCCGACATGAGACTGGCATGCCACAACACTGCCATCTCACCCATCCTCATGCCAACACATGGCCATTCATACTCACATCCATCCACTTATGGATCATCGAACTCACATACCTCATTATCGCATAAAATGACATTCATCGATATGCTTATCAACATGCCATGAAACTAACTAAATGCAAAACATGCCAAGACACTCATCATATCAAAAGTTCAAACATGCTTTCCTGGTTCAGAGTAGTCGGAGCCTAGCTCGGTGAAGTTCACGGCTCCGTCACCTCCTTCGGTATCTACGGTATAAAGAAAATATATGCGCTATCGTAAATACCAAGGAGTGCACAGAAAGTACTTCAAAAAAATTTCAAATAAATCTGATAAAAAACTAGACAAAATTTTAAAGAGAACAGAAGAAGAATCAATCAAAAATACTTTTCTGTTTAAAACTTATAAAGGTTTTTGTCCAGGGACTCATCTGTAATGAAACAGAAGTTTTCTAGGGGCTAGTTTATAAAAACAGAAAGCGCTTCGGTAGCGACTACGCCAGCCCAGAGGAAAGACGTATTTGCCAGAAGGCGCTTCCAGAAAATGGTTCGATAGAAAGGGCAGAGAGGTTGACGGTGGGGTCCCACTCGTCAGGTTCAAATGTTCAAACGGGGCGGCAGAGTTCGCCGGTGCCCGAGAGCCGCGGTGGTCGCCGGCGGCGATCCACGGCGAGGCAGAGAGATCGGAGGGTACCTCCGTGCTCAGGGCACCCTTCCGCATCGGTTGATGGTGGTGGAGGCGGTCGGCGAGCACC
This sequence comes from Triticum aestivum, assembly GCF_018294505.1. Lineage (NCBI taxonomy): Eukaryota > Viridiplantae > Streptophyta > Magnoliopsida > Poales > Poaceae > Triticum > Triticum aestivum. The sequence goes on from NC_057797.1 coordinate 249,998,482, forward strand.
ACGTCGACGGCGAGCTTTGCTCCGGCGGACGGCGGCTCGGGTGGTCGAGGGGCTCGTCGGAGAGGGCTGCAAGGGTTAAATTGAAGAGGGGGTTAGGCTCCTGGTAGCTAGAGAGGGTAACGGACGGGGTTTGGGCGCCGGAGAGGGCCTCACCGGAGTGAATGGAGGTGGAGGCCGAGGCGGATCGGGGCGGCCGGAGCTGGGGGAGGAGACCTCCTCGAGGACCTCCGAGTGGCCTGGCGTGGCGCTGGTGAGGTGTGGGGATGAGGCGTGCACGAGGTTGAGCTCGGGGGCCCTTTTTATAGGCGGCCCGAGGCGGTTGCCGTGATCGGGGTCTCCAGCGAGCGATTACGGCGGCGCAGTGCTCGGTCGGGGGTGATTAGGGAGTCGAGCGCCGTCGTGGGAGTCTACTGGGTCCGTTTTGGTGCTAATCGAGCTGGAGATTGGTGCTTAGGAGGGAGTTCGACAGAACGGGGCGGGGCGGGCCCGTCAGCGGCAGGGAGCGCGTCCTGTGCTTGCCGGTCGCGGTGGCGGTGCACGGGCGTGCGCTGGCGTGCATGAGGCCACGCGGAGAGCCAGGGGGCGATGGGCGGCGCGGAACAGCGTTGAGCCGCCGTTCTTGCCCTCTGACGGCTGTAACGGGGTCTCGGCCGCCGCAAGACACGCCGGCGCGGGCGGCCAGGGGCGCCACCGACGCCGGGAAGACGCCAAGCGCGCGTGCGGGGGTGCTGGCCAGGGAGAAAGAGCCGCGTGCAACGCGCCAAGTGCACTGTGGCCGCGTGACTGAAACTCTGTCGAAGATCAACACTAAACTCTGAATGTTTCTGAATTTTGAACAGCAGCAGTGCTTGCAAGGTGTTCGACAGAATGAAATTGGCCTCTGGTGATTTTTCTTTGAGCTGATACTTGGTGGAGTGGCTTCTCATTGCTCAAATAGGTTGCCTGAATTTTGGTGGAATTTTTGGGGGAGTGTAGATATGAATTTCATCAAATTTGGCAAATCTGGTCCAAACTTGCAGAGACTGAATTTTGAAAATTTTGAAAAGAGAAGGAGTGGATCAAGATGGTTCTGAGTTGTGGGTACAAAGGACTATCCAGGGGAGTTGGTGTGAGATCAAAACTCAAATGAAAAAGAGTACTTGCTTTGAAAATCACTAAGGCTCCAAATAATTTTCAGAATTGATTTGAGAGGGAAAAATAATTAGAATAAAATCCAAAACTTGTTTGGATTAGTTGGGACAGGGAACTTGGGTTGATCACAAGGTGTAGGGGAGGTTTTGGAGAGGTTTTATCACATGGGCAAGAATGCCAAGTCAAGGATGGTTCCAAGATATGGAAATCCCAATTTTTCATAGAGCTTTATTTTAAAAGAAAAATAATTTAAACTCAAAAATTAAATTTGAGAGAACCAACAGAGAAGAAGTTTCAAAAGATCAAACACCAAGGTTTGAAAAAAAATAAAATCCTTGCCAAGGCAAAGGAAGTTTTTAAGTGGAAGGTTTTTCTGAAAAACAAAAAAAAGATTTTAAAAAGGCCTCTCCTCAAAAACCACAAAATTTTTGATAAAAACCAAATAAAATTTTTAGACTGTCATAGAGACGCATTATACGAAGACCCATGTGGAGTACTCGGCATACAACACGAAGCTACTAGAGTCGTGAAGGACTCTATCCCCACTGGTGATAAGCCAACTCTATATGATTTGTAACCCTAGGCCCCGAGTATGTTATAGAAGCCTGGGGGCTAGTTCGTCGATAGGATACACACACACACACAATGCCTGGTATTCACATGTACTTTGTACACACACCTATCACTAATATACAGTACCAGGAGTGGGCTTTTTCCTCAACTGCAAGGGTCCGAACTTGGGTAAAACTTTGCCTCGTATTACCATCCAGCCTAACAGTCAGGGATATCCTACCAAATGATCTAATGGAATCATATCTGCCAACTACCAAGAGAGAGGTCTGTCTGTGGGGGGCGGGGGCAATGTGTGCGAGAGAGTCCTAAAGATAATGTGCATGCGGAAGACACGTAGGCACATATATGTGCGTATAGAGGGCTAGTAGAGACCGTGCTTGTGTATATATGCATGTGAGAGAAATAGTGTTTTTAAACTAAGATTAGTGAAAAGAGTGGTACATAATAGTCATAAAGAGAGATATATATATAGAGAGAGTGTGTGTGCGAGAGACACCCCGACACCCCGGGAGAGATTGTGAGCATGTGTGAAAGAGAAATGCCGATGTATATAAAGTGTGTGCACTTATGCGTTAGATAGAGATATATATAGCGTGTTTGTGAGAACGGGCCGAGGCATAGTGCATCTACATGTAAAAGGCAGTTCCACTCATTAAATTAAAATATAAATAACATTATTATTTTTGGATGACATCATAAATTTTGCAATTTGTGTATGAACGAAAATCGGTCTATCAGACAACCATACTATATTGAATTCTAGCATGTGCATGTGTTTATTTCATATTATCGATCCATAGAGTGAGAGTGGTTTGAAATACAGGCAATGCATTGCTTTTGCAATTCATATATAAACATTAATTAGTGCACTACATTTTTTTAGTGTGAAGCACTTTATACATTTGTCACTTACATGGATACATTCCAAATTGCTCGCTATGAAATAGAACATGTTGAATTCAACATAAAGGGGGTTTCAAAGATTCAAATTCATAGGAACTGCATTCATCTATTTGAACACGAGATAATGGAATTTGTAAATCAGATCTGAAATGGGGCATCAATCTTTGTTGTGCGTTTGAACATGCTATATATTCATATGCATGTCTAACTATTTTTTTGCAACCAAGAAGATTATATCTGGAACCATGCATGAACTGAGGTAAATTGCATATTTTTTAATATATACTCGTGTAGAATGTATATTCAAATGTACCCCCTCCATTCCAAAATAATCGTAGTTTTAGGATTTTCAAGAGTAAAGATTTGTGAAGTTTGACAAATCCTGAAAGTTCAATTCAAGAGAACCGAAAATGTTAATGCTTCTGCTCCCAGATATTGAACGAAGCGCCAAATAAGCCTCTGGTAGCCCGAAACTGCGCGAAACTAATGTTTTTTGGTAGGAAATTACTATCCTGACTCTGGCCCGTGTAGCCTATCGGCCTGATATCCAAAGGTCTAAACCAGGGTATGTTTGTAACTTCATCAAGACGCCATTCTCAACCGCCTCCGAGAAGCATTCATACACTTTGGGAGCCTAAACACCCATGCGCTCGGCCGAAATCTATACCGCCCACCATTTGGGACAACTAAGATTACTGTCCTACCCCCAACCCGCAATATGTCCGAAATTTTAGATGGCGGCAAAGTTTGTAACTTTCCCCAAATTTCAAACAAGCGCATCCCAAACCAAAACATTGTTCCCCCTTAGTTCCCCCTCCCTCCATTACCCCATTCATAATCCGTGGGCGCCAAAATGCCCTCTCCACCAGCCGCGAAACCCCAGCCTCCTCCATCCTCCACCCAATCGTGCCCAATCCACTGCCGCCCTCCTCGATCACGCCGGAGCCGGTACCTCCAACGCAACTGCAACTCCCTCAAGGACTTAGCAGCTGAAGCCGAGGCAGACCTGCCTCCACAACACCGACGCCGACGTGCGCCATACCAGAACCACTTTGACCACACTGTCCTGCACCTCACCACTGCCGCTCCACTGTCGCAATCATCCACCACACCGGAGCTGTTCCCGCTACGTCGTCGTTCGCTGCCTCGGGTCTGGTTCCCCGCCACCGATAGATGGCCACCGCACCACAATCAACAACTTGGCCATGGGTTCGTCCAAGGCTCCACCGTCCTCCAGAACTTCTCATTTCAAGTGAACCACAAGAAGATTGTTGGAAAAATAGAAGGAGGACACTTCACTACCAATAGAAAGAGGTACTCCTCTTTGCTTATTCATGAAAATCTTACGTCTCTGCTCACACCGTATTCATCCCATGAAAGAAACTAGTTGAGCGCTTCTTACTTCATCTTCTTCGTGATACTAAATGCACACGGTTTCATACCATTTACTATATCACCTTTGCGAGAGGTCAGTAGCCCGCCTAGATTTCAATTCAGGGTCAGTAGAATCGCAATTAAAAGAAGCAGCACCCGCTTAGGTGTGTGGAGCACCTAGTCCGCCTGTTCGCCGGGGAAGCGTCGATCGGTGTCTATCATAGGGGTGTGGTGCGTAGGAGCTGCTTGCGCCCGATCTGGAGTTCAGCGGGGCATGAAGGTAAGGACGAGGGCGGTGCCAAGCACGGCGATGCGATGAGGTTGAGGGGAGGGCGGAGGCAGGGGACTGGGTCAGTGGTCATTCGCGTTTCGAGGAAGATCGTAACAGTGACTGGCTAGAGGTAGATGAAGGCAATCTGCTCGTTCTTTGTACATCGGACAGTGCAGAAAAAATGGATTGACGTATTTGCTTTTAGTCGACTATTATTTTCATAGTACCACACCTTGTGTTGTGCTGGAGGAGCATTTGTATTTCCCAGTCATCCCTATGCTCATATTTCAAAATCCTAGAATCTAGTAATTTCGTGTGCCATGCGTGTTGTAGAGCTATCATATGTCTCCTGTCATTTATTTCTCACCGACCTGCTATCTGCTACCTTTACACTGTACTACTTGTGCACACACTTCACCCATACTCACACTATTGTTTTTTTATGCATGGGTATTTCAGACTCTAGCGCAGTGTTGATGAATACAAAAAAGAAAAGACAGAAGTTGCTCCAGTGTAATTCGAAGCTAAGCACTAAGCGTTTCAGCGCTCTAAAGGGTGCAGTGTCAGCAGATGGAGACAGTAAACATAGCTCTACAGTTGATGATCTCAATGGCCACACACAACCATCCCAGGTGCTTGCTTTAACTTTGCATTGTCAAATGTGGTTGCATGTTGCATATGGTGTCTAGCTTGCATTGCTTCAAATTTGATTAAATTGCATCTGCTTACTTTACACATTATACGTTTGATAATGACATGCCTTCCTGTTTTTGATACATACTACATATGTCTATTAACCATGTTCGTACATCAAACAAATGCTCTTTTGTATCACTCATCAATCACTTATGATGAGACAGTCACCCCAGTGGGTTATTGTGAGACGCGCTACTCGTTTAAAGAGTACAGTGTCATCCTCCCCACATGATTCTAAAGAAACAGCAAGGTTAAATGAAGATAGTCAATGTAGCTCTCTAGTTGATGACCGTAATTCCCCCACACCACCATCACCGGTGCTTGTGCTTACTTAGCAGTGTGATATGTCGTTGCATGTTGCATATGGTGTCTACCTTTTAATACTTCTAATTAGGGTAAATTGCATCTACTTAGTTAACACATTATACCTGTGTGTATGACATGCCTTCTATTAACCATGTTATTACATCAAACTACTTTTCTTGTGTATCCCTCATCAATCACTTCTGTCGAGACACCTTCAAGTTGACAGTGTAATATTGGTTGCATCTCGCATATCATTTGAAACATGTATTGCCTCTAATTTGTTGAAGTGCCACTTATAAAGAGACACATCAAACATGGTAGAGTGATTTTGGTTGGATCTTCCATATGGTGTCTAGATTGCATTGCTTCCAATTTGTTGAAATGCCTTCTGGTTAGCGTTTCTCGTACATATTCCATCCTCCTACAATGTGGTTCCCATACATAAAAGTTGTGTTCGTCAGTATCATGCATCAATGAATTTGGAAGTGCGGATTTCATTTATTTTTCTTGTGTGTTTACTTGACAAGGCAAAATGTAAAAGGAGAAAGGCACGGAATGATGGTGGTCCTCTGGAGCAACCAAAATAGATGATCTCTGCAGCTACTCCTACTGCAGTGCAAGTTCCAAATCTCATCTCCCCTACTCCACAACCCCAGGTGCTTGCTCTAACATGGCAGTATGATATCTGGTTGCATGTTGCATATGGTGCCTAGCTTGTATTGCTCCTAATTTGTTAAATTGCATCTCTTTAGCTTACACATTAGACATGTGAATATTACACGCCTTCCTATTTTTGGTACATACTACATCTGCCTATCACACCACGTTCTTACATCAAACTACGGTTCTTGTGTATCCTGCATCTATCGCTTATGATGAGACAATCCCGCCCGTGGGTTAGTATGAGACGCGCTACTCTTATAAAGAGTGCAGTTTCATCCTCTTCACATGATTCTCAAGAAACAACAAGCCTAAATGAAGATTTTTAACGTAGCTCTGTACTTGAAGACCGCTCTTCCCCTACACCACAATCGCAGGTGCTTGCCCTAACTTCGCAGTGTGATATGAGGTTGCATGTTGCATACAGTGTCTAGCTTGTAATGCTTCTAATTAGGCTAAATTGCATATGCTTAGTTTACACATTACACCTGTGAATATGACATGCCTTCCTATTTTTGGTACACACTACATCTATGTGCTAACCATATTCTTACATGAAACTACCTCTCTGTTGTATCCTGCATCAGTCACTTACGATGAGACACATTTATTCGTCGCATATTGCATAATATTTCTAGCCTGTTGCTATGTATTCCTTCTAATTTGGTCAAATACATTTGTTAGGCCACCCTTGTAATTTGGCAGAGTGATATTGGTTTCATCTTTCATATGGTTTCTAGCTTGCATTGCTTCTAACTAGTTCAAACACCTTGTGCTTAGTTTACACTTTATACATCATACATGTCAATATGTCATGCCGTCATGTTTTTCATACATATTCCATCCTCCTATCATGTGGCTGCCTTACATGAAAGTAGTGTTTGTCAGTATCCTGCATCAATGAGTTCTGAAGAGCAAATTTTAATCCTTTTTCTTGTGGGTTTGACTTGACAAGGCAAATCAAAAAAGAGGAAGGAAAAGAGTAAGGAACGCAATGACGACGGTCCTCTGCAGCAACATAAACGGAGCATCTGTACAGATTATCCTTGTATTGCTAGTGCATTACAAGTTCCAAGTCTCCTCTCCCCTACTCCACCATCCAAGCTGCTTGCTCTAACTTGGCAGTGTGATATCTGGTTGCATGTTGCATATGGTGTCTAGCTTCTATTGCTCCTAATTGGAGGCCGTAGAACTCCAGGAGCCCGCGGAGGAACAGATGAATTGGAAATCCAAGTCCCCTTAATAAATAAGGAACAAGGCAGACCCGCTCCCCCATAGAGGGACTGGGGAAGCTCTCCGCTTGCTCCCCGCCATTGTAGGTGGCAAGCCCGGCTCAAACGGGCACCATGTATGTTGGAGGGAGAAATCCCTTAGTCTGCAGTTCGGTTAATCGACTGTGTGGGACTGAACACCTCTCCCAATCACCGGGCTTAGGGCTACGGGGGCGGGAGGAGGAGCTGCGGAGGTCGGCCATGCTGGAATGGATCTTTCCGAAGTGCGCTCTGATGGATTCTCGCTGGGGGAGGATGGTATGGATTGGATATGAGAATCCCCATCCTTTTAATAGATAATTTATTTATCTGGCTAGGGGGGCAGATGTAAAAACGCCCTGGCATCTCGTATTCACTCGACATGTGGGAGATAGCCCTTCTTGGGCGCAGAAGCCAAGATGTCCAAACATTTATGGGACCCGACACTGTTTAACAAACGTTCGAAATTTCGAGAAAAACCCGCCTTGCAATGCCGAAGACAACACTGTGTGTCGGACTCGTCGTCATTGAAGCATGGTTCTGGGGCTACTGAGGTAGTCCTGGATTAGGGGGTCTCCGGACAGCCGGATTATATCCTTTGGCCGGACTGTGGGACTACGAATACAAGATTGAAGACTTCGTCCTGTGTCCGGATGGGACTCTACTGACCTTGTGTAACCCTAGCCCCCTCCGTTGTGTATATAAGCTGGAGGGTTTTAGTCCGTAGGACAACATACATTCATGCTATAAGCTAGCTTCTAGGGTTTATCCTCTCCGATCTCGTGGTAGATCAACTCTTTTAATACTCATATCATCAAGAATAAATCAAGCAGGACGTAGGGTTTTACCTCCATCAAGAGGACCTGAACCTGGGTAAAACATCGTGTCCCCTGCCTCCTGTTACCATCTGCCTTAGACGCACAGTTCGGGACCCCCTACCCGAGATCCGCCGGTTTTGACACCGACAATGGTCCTTCTGAGCAACTAAAACAGAGGGTCTCTACAGATTCTACTCCACCATCCTCCCAACAAGTGTCACAAGACAACGCAAGGCTAGACAGTCAACGTAGCTGTGTAGATGATGAGCACATCTCCCCTACTCCACCATCACAGGTGCTTGCTCTAACTTGGCACTATTATACGTGGTTGCATGTTGTGTATGATGTCTAGCTTGTATTGCTTCTAACTTTGTTGAATTGCATCTACTTACTATACACATAATGCCTGTGAATATGACACATGTTCCTGTTTCTAGAACATACTATATCTGATCACAGCATGTTCTTACATCAGACTACTGTTCTTGCATATCCCGCATCAGTCACTTATGATAAGGCACCTTTAAGTCGCCACTTGCATATTTTTTGTGTCTTGCATATGATTTCTATCTCAGCAGGTGCAATATCATTCATAGTAACATCAATATCTTCTACCTCAGCAAGCTTAATAGGAATTGCACACTCACTAGCACCCACATCACATAAGCCGATAGCAATGCTCTCCTATTTTAACAAAAACAACAGGCATGCCAACGACAGGTCTATGTTTATCTTTAGTATCCGGTTTAGCAATTCTAGCAGCTTCATCACAGAAGTAAATAACATGCGCTTCAATATTATCAACCAAGAGATCTTTAACCATAGCAATACAAGGTTCAACTTTAATTTGTTCAGGGGGTGTAGGTGTTCTATTATAACTCTTACAAACCACAGTTGAAGCTTTAGCATGATGCTTTATTCTAATGGGAAAAGGTGGTTTCTCGATATAAGAAGTCGGAACAATAGGATCAATATTATAAGTAATAGTTTCTTATTCAACTTTAATAGGTTTTACTACTTTCACTTCAATGGGAGGATGATATTTAAACCACTTCTCCTTAGGGAGATCAATATGAGTAGCAAAAGATTCACAGAAAGAAGCTACTATCTTAGAGTCAAATCCATATTTAGTGCTAAAATCATGAAAAGAATCGGTATCGATAAAAGATTTAACACAATCAAACATAAGATTTATACCTGACACCTTACCTTTGTCGAGTTCCCAATCTTCATAGTTGCATTTAATTCTCTCCAATAAATACCATTTGAATTTAATATCCTTCTTCATAAAAGAACCAGTACAAGAAGTATCGAGTATGCAGCGATAATTATGAGAAAGCCGAGCATAAAAAATTTGAATCATAATTTCTCTGGCGAGCTCATGATTGGGGCATGAATATAACATTTACTTAAGCCTTCCCCAAGCTTGAGCGATACTTTCTCCCTTACGAGGCCAAAAATTATATATATATATATATATATATATATATATATATATATATATATATATATATATACCCTATATATGTATATATATATAATTCCGATCACAATGAACCAAATATATAGGATAAAACTTCTGATGAAATTCCAATTTCAATCGGTTGTAGTTCCATGATCCAATATCATCACAAAGCCTACATGAAAGGATCGAGAAGAGGTGTCTACAGGGGGAGGGGATTAGAAACTAAGTACCAAAATTTGCAGTTTTTAATTTCTTTAAGTTGAAGTGGAGTTTTGGCACAAGTTTAACAAACACAATACATATCAAGCAAGCATGCAAAGAGTATATGAGCAGCGGAAAGTAAAGCATGCAACTTGAAAGAATGTAAGGGGAAGGGTTTGGAGAATTCAAACGCAATTGGAGACATGGATGTTTTTGTCATGGTTCCGATAGGTGGTGCTATCGTACATCCACGTTGATGGATACTTCAACCCACAAAGGGTAACTGTTGCGCGAGTCCATGGAGGGCTCCACCCACGAAAGGTCCACGAAGAAGCAACCTTGTCTATCCCATCATGGCCATCGGCCATGAAGGACTTGCCTCACTAGTGGTAGATCTTCACGAAGTAGGTGATCTCCTTGCCCTTACAAACTCCTTGGTTCAACTACACAATCTTGTCGGAGGCTCCCAAGTGACACCTAGCCAATCTAGGAGACACCATTCTCCAAGAAGTAACAAATGGTGTGTTGATGATGAACTCCTTGCTCTTGTGCTTCAAATGAAAGTCTCCCCAACACTCAACTCTCTCTCACAGGATTTGGATTTGGTGGAAAGAAGATTTGAGTGGAACACAACTTGGGGAAGGCTAGAGATCAAGATTCATATGGTGGGAATGGAATATCTTGGCCTCAACACATGAGTAGGTGGTTCTCTCTCAGAAAATGTGTATTGGAAGTGTAGGTATGTTCTGATGGCTCTCTCCACGCATGAAGAGTGGGTGGAGGCGTATATATAGCCTCCACACAAAAACTAACCGTTAGACACAATTTACCAATCTCGGTGAGACCGAATTGAGAAACTCGGTCGGACCGATTTAGCAAACCTAGTGACCGTTAGGATTTTCGGTGGGACTGAGATGCAACTCGGTAGGACCAATATGGTTAGCGTTAGGGCATAACGTAATCTCGGTGAGACCGATTACACAAACTCGGTGGGACCGATTTTGGTAATAAGCTAACTAGAGAGTTGGTCAGGCAAACATGGTGAGACCGATTACACAAACTCGGTGGGACCGATTTTGGTAATAAGCTAACCAGAAAGTTTGCATGGTAATCTCGGTAGTACCGATTTCTCAATCTCGGTGGGACCGATTTTGGTAATGGACATACATAGAGAGATTACAATCCCGTCTCGGTGAGACCGAGATCCCTATCGGTGAAACCGATTTGCCTAGGGTTTGTGGCAGTGGCTATGACATCTGAACTCGGTGGCGCCGGATAGAAGAATCGGTGGGGCCGAGTTTGGCTCTTAGTTTAGGTCATATGTGGATGTGGGTAAGGTAGTTTAGGGTTTTGGAGCATATCACTAAGCACTTTGAGAAAGCAAGCCATTACGCAACACCTCATCCCCTATTGATAGTATTGGCTTTTCCTATAGACTCAATGTGATCTTGGATCACTAAAATAGAAAATGTAGAGTCTTGATCTTGAAGCTTGAGCTAATCCTTTGTCCTTAGCATCTTGAAGGGGTTCCACATCCTTTAGTGCATGCCACTTAATTTTTTGAACTTGTCTGAAACATACTAGGTAAAAGTATTAGTCCAACAAGAGATATGTTGTCATTAATTATGAAAATCGCCCAAGGAGCAGTTGTGCTTTCAATCTCCCCCTTTTTGGTAATTGATGGCAAGATACATCAAAGCTTTAGATAAAAGATATAGAGAATAGCAAGTAAAGCTTTGGAAAGACATGTAACAAGCATAGGCTCCACCTACATGTATGCAATCATGTGAATATGGAATATAGAAGCATGTGAGAGCATAACCATGACAGAGTAGCAATGTGTTACATGTATCTTGGGTATATGCATCAGGGCAAAAGATATGAATATGGGAAATGTACCTTCATGCCCATGAGTCCTTCTTGCAAACAGTATGTACATCAGCAAGAATTTCTCATACACATGACTATGATGCATATACTTACCTTGTGGTCTTGAGTTGGCTAGGATGGGATGAGCCTACGTAAACAAGGTTAGATAACACAGATGCACCCACTAGCTAGAGCAAATAAAAGAAACCACAAGAGTACCAAGACTGGGATGACATGTAGAGTGAGTACAGAGTACCACGATAGATATTGACATGTCCCCAAAGAGAAAGATATGCAATGAATTTAATAATTTCTTTCCCTTGGATGTCTTGCTCCCCCTGAATCTAGCATGGGATACTGGGAGAAGATAGGGAACAGAAAAACAGAGCTCAAAGAAACAAATGAACAGAGCTAATGCAAATAAGCACATATGAACATGTCTTTCCCCCAAGAAGACATGTGGCATCTCTCCTCTTGAACATCAAGCATCTGGGATCCTTGAAGATTACTCTTTCCTGGAGTATTCCCTCCCCCTAGAGATCTCTCCCCCTAGAGATATGATTAAGCTTTGATGTGATCTCTCTCTCCCCCTTTGACATCAATTTCCAAGAAGGGTCTTCTGGAATTTGTTGTGAATGGGTTCGGTCCTTGAATCACAGTACAAAGCATTAAGGTAAATGTGATGCTTGCAGAGGACAAGATTCATTGAGTGGAGCTGGATCAAGAATAAAGCAGGAATAAATGGCAAAATGTTTTTCCTGTAGTGAAATCGGTGTCACCGAGTTGTATGCTTCGGTTGCTCCGAAAATCTTCGGCTAGACCGGAGACATGAAACCGGTGGAACCGAGTTCATCACAGAGAAAAACACTTGTCACCTCAGCTCACTGGACAAATAAGATCTCACAAAGATTTGCAATGAATTGGATGCAGAAAATGCAGAACAAAAAGCAAAGAAAAGAAACTAAAAGATCTAGATGAAGTTTTTTTGAAAGGGGAAACAAATATGCATGAGACAAATGCAAGAACACAGAAAAGAACACAAGAGAACTTCATCTAGAGTTGGGCGGTGACAAAGTCACCTATGTTAGAGTATATTGACTTAGGAGTCAAGTGAGATCACTTGATCATAGGTCGTACTCATCGTTTAAGCTCAAAATGGGGTTACCATTTTTCGTTTAAGTATCTTGATGTATTCACATCTTGTCGAGTTGCTTTGACTCATGACTTGGAGTAAAGCTACTCTAAGATGGAATAACATACCTTGGGTGGCGGTGTTGATCTTGATCATGTAGTTGAACTTGTGTGGGTTGCTCAAGGTTGATGTAGCCCATCAAGAGTTGGGAGCACCCTTTGGATTTTGAGTTCATCTACCTACATGGGTTAGTTTTCGCAAGGAAGAGCACTTGTGTATCCAACATGACAATCATGAAACTCAACATAGAATTTGTCAAAGGATATGTTTGAAAGGTTTCGTGCTTCCTTGTCATCAACCACCATTGTGTAGAGACTTGGTGATGTAGAGATTGCTCAAGATGTGAGTGAGTTGCAATCTCATAGAATTAGATTCATCCAAGTACCTACAAGGGTTAGATAACATGCAAGATGCAAATTTTCAAGACATAAGATAATCATCATAGGAGAAATATCAAGTGATTAGTCGTAAGCTCAAGTCTTGCATGTATCCAATGGAGTTCCTACTCCAAGTTTGAAGCATCAATGATGTTCAATTCACCTCTTAACCTGCAAAACACTTTCTCATCAAGTGGTTTAGTGAATATATCCGCTAATTGCTTATTGGTGCGAACATGCTTAAGGTTTATGTCACCCTTAGCAACGTGATCTCGAATGAAATGATGACGAACTTCAATATGCTTAGTTCGAGAGTGTTGCACGGGATTGTGAGCAATCTTGATAGCACTTTCATTGTCACAAAGTAATGGAACATGTTTCACATATATCCCATAATCTTTAAGAGTTTGGGTCATCCAAAGTAATTGAGCACAACATGAACCAGCGGCAATGTATTCCGCTTCGGCGGTGGATAAGGATACCGAGTTTTGTTTCTTGGAAGACCAAGACACAAGAGATCTACCAAGGAATTGACAAGTACCCGAAGTGGACTTTCTATCAACCTTGTCACGGCATAGTCCGAGTCGGAGTAGCCAACAAGATCAAAGGAAGCCCTCTTTGGATACCAAATGCCAAAATTTGGTGTATGTATTAAGTATCTCACTATCCTCTTCACGGCCTTAAGATGACATTCCTTAGGAGCAGCTTGATATCGTGCACACATGCACACACTTAGCATGATATCGGGACGTGAAGCACATAGATATAACAATGAACCAATCATAGAGCGGTAAACTTTTTGATCAACCGGTTCACCATCTTTGGTCAAATCAAGATGTCCACTAGTAGGCATGGGTGTAGTCATACCTTTGCATTCTTGCATATTGAACTTCTTGAATAAGTCCTTGGTGTACTTCGTTTGAGAGACAAAGGTGCCTTCCTTAGTTTGCTTGATTTGCAAACCAAGAAAGAATTTGAGTTCACTCATCATAGACATCTCAAACTTCTCCGACATTAGCTTCCCAAACTTTTCACTAAAATGAGGGTTAGTTGATCCAAATATAATATCATCGACATAAATTTGGCATACAAATAGTTCTCCATTAACCCTTTTAGTAAAAAGAGTAGAATCTATTTTTCCAATTTCAAAGCCTTTTTCAATAAGGAACTTGGTCAAGCATTTATACCATGCTCTAGGAGCTTGTTTAAGACCATAAAGGGCTTTGTGAAGTTTGTAGACATGATTAGGTTTCTTAGGATTGACAAAGCCGGGAGGTTGCTTAACATAAACTTCCTCCTCAATTTCACCATTTAGAAAAGCACTTTTAATGTCCATTTGGTACAAAGTGATATCATGGTGATTAGCATAAGCAAGTAAGATGCGAATGGACTCAAGTCTAGCAACGGGAGCATATGTCTCACCATAGTCCATACCTTCGACTTGTGTGTAGCCTTGGGCGACGAGACGTGCTTTGTTGCGAACCACTTGTCCATCTTCATCTTGCTTGTTGCGAAACACCCATTTGGTACCGATGATGTTGTGGTTGTTGTCGGGCTTCTCGACCAATGTCCACACTTGATTTCTCTCAAAGTTGTGTAGCTCTTCATGCATAGCGTTTATCCAGTCCGGATCCTCCAATGCTTCTTCAACCTTCATAGGTTCAATGCTAGAGATGAATGAGTAATGTTCACAAAAGTTAGCCAAACGAGTTTTAGAGCGAGTGATTCTCCCGGTTTGGATATCATTGTAGATTTGCTCCACGGGATGATCTTTAGCAATTCTTGCTCGAACTCGTGAAAGCTTTTGCTTGGGTCTTGGTTGAACATCTTCTTCATCTTGTTCTTCTTCTTGGCCTTCTTCATTGTTAGCGTTGTCGTTCTCTTGTCGTGGTGGAGAAGGAGGTTGTTGACGTTCGTCTTGGTGCACTTCCTCGTTTTCTTCATCTTGGTGTGTCCCACTCGTGGATGCTTCCGTATCAACTCTTGGTTCACCTTGTCGTGAGGTAGAAGCTTCCACTTGGACGGACGAGGTACTCTCCTTCATCTCCGTTGGACGAATCTTGCCAATAGACAAGTCTTGGATTGCTTCCGAGGGATCTTTGTCTCCTACATCAATTGGCAATTGCTCTACTTGCGAGCCGTTAGATTCATCAAACTTCACATCTACCGTTTCTTCAACCTTTCGGGTGAAATTGTTGTAGACACGGTATGTGTGAGAGTTTGAGCCATAACCAAGTAGGAAACCTTCATGAGACTTAGGAGCAAATTTAGAACGACGATGCTTATCAAGAATGTAGCACTTTGAGCCGAATACTCGAAAGTATCCAACTTGGGGTTTGTTACCGGTGAGGAGCTCGTATGCCGTCTTGCCGAGTAGCTTGTGAAGATACAAGCGATTTGTTGCATGACAAGCTGTCTCAACCGCTTCCGCCCAAAAGTGTTTTGGCGTCTTGTACTCATCAAGCATCGTTCTTGCCATCTCGATAAGAGTCCGGTTCTTCCTCTCAACGACTCCATTTTGTTGAGGTGTGTACGTAGCCGAGAACTCATGTGCAATCCCTTCTTCGTCAAGAAAGGTGTCTACATTTGCGTTCTTGAACTCCGTTCCGTTGTCGCTCCGAACCTTCTTGATCTTCACGTCAAATTGATTTTGGGCCTTCCTAGCAAAGTTTTTGAAGATCTTTTGGACCTGCGATTTGTCATCAAGAAAGAACACCCACGTAAATCTTGAAAAATCATCAACTATGACTAGACCAAATGAGTTACCACCGAGACTCTTGTAGGCATTTGGACCAAAGAGATCCATGTGAAGTAGCTCGAGTGGTCTTCTTGTGGTCATGATGTTCTTAGCGCGATGACTTCCTCCAACTTGTTTCCCTGCTTGACAAGCACTACAAAGTCTATCCTTGTCAAATATGACATCGTTAACGCCAAGGATATGATTTCCTTTAATGAGTTTGTCAAGGTTTCGCATGCCCACATGGCCTAGCCTTCTATGCCACAACCAGCCTTTAGAAGATTTAGCAATTAAGCAAGTTCTAGGTTGAGCCTTTTTAGTGAAATCAACAATGTAAAGATCTCCTCTACGTATACCGGTAAAGACCATTTTATGATTATCTCTACGAAACACTTGGCAGTCTACTTCAGTAAATAGGACATTGAAACCGAAATCAGCAAGTCTAGATACTGAAAGTAAGTTGTAGCCAAGAGATTCAACGAGCATGACATTTTGTATGGAGCTATCATGTGAGATGGCCACCTTACCAAGGCCAACCACCTTACCCTTTGAATTATCACCAAAAGTGACATACTTTCGAGGGCCGTCGTTTCCAGCAAGCTCACGGAACATGTCTTTATCTCCGGTCATATGATCAGTACATCCACTATCAAGGACCCATTCCTTTCCTCCAGCCATGTAGCCGCGAAGATTTGCCATAAGACCAAAGTGTCTCATCGCATCATCGAGATCATAGTCACTATCATCATCCTCATCATAGTATCCATGTTCAACATCATTTTGTGATTGATCAATTCCTAGAGAGGGTAATTCATTAGACAAATGATCATCACAATGGTCACCTTTATGAATTCTAATAGCTTCGGATATGATATCGCTAATGATCCCAACATTTCCTATGGCACGCATGAGATTGGTAAGCTCAAATAGACAATCACCAAAGCTAGGATCACTAGAATTCATCTTACTCAAAGCAATAGACTTATGGAGAATTTCGTCTAAATTTTTCAAGGAATAATCTGGAAATCGTTCCTCAAGAAATTTCCATATAGTATAGGCACAATCAAGAGTAGGCAAACTAGCAATCAAATTTTTGGGCAATCCTCTTATGATAAGATTGATGGTTCTAAGATTGCGAATCATGTCAAGATCCTCTTCGGGTGTGGGATGCAAGGGATCAATATGAGGTGCACAAGGGCTAGCAATGTACTTGTTCAAGTGATATTCATTGAAAATCTCAAGCATTTCATTTTTCCACTCATGAAAATATTCTCCATCAAGAATAGGCACTCTATGTCTAAGACTCCCCAAAGTAGACACATCCATCTTCCTCCAAAGGTGTTTAAACCAAGGCAATGGAGACCAAGGCTCTGATACCAATTGAAAGGATCGAGAAGAGGTGTCTAGAGGGGGGTGATTAGACACTAAGTACCAAAAGTTGCAGTTTTTAATTTCTTTAAGTTGAAGTGGAGTTTTGGCACAAGTTTAACAAACACAATACATATCAAGCAAGCATGCAAAGAGTATATGAGCAGCGGAAAGTAAAGCATGCAACTTGCAAGAATGTAAGGGGAAGGGTTTGGAGAATTCAAACGCAATTGGAGACACGGATGTTTTTGTCGTGGTTCCGATAGGTGGTGCTATCGTACATCCACGTTGATGGAGACTTCAACCCACGAAGGGTAACGGTTGCGCGAGTCCACGGAGGGCTCCACCCACGAAGGGTCCACGAAGAAGCAACCTTGTCTATCCCATCATGGCCATCGCCCACGAAGGACTTGCCTCACTAGCGGTAGATCTTCACGAAGTAGGCGATCTCCTTGCCCTTACAAACTCCTTGGTTCAACTCCACAATCTTGTCGGAGGCTCCCAAGTGACACCTAGCCAATCTAGGAGACACCACTCTCCAAGAAGTAACAAATGGTGTGTTGATGATGAACTCCTTGCTCTTGTGCTTCAAATGATAGTCTCCCCAACACTCAACTCTCTCTCACAGGATTTGGATTTGGTGGAAAGAAGATTTGAGTGGAAAGCAACTTGGGGAAGGCTAGAGATCAAGATTCATATGGTGGGAATGGAATATCTTGGCCTCAACACATGAGTAGGTGGTTCTCTCTCAGAAAATGTGTATTGGAAGTGTAGGTATGTTCTGATGGCTCTCTCCATGAATGAAGAGTGGGTGGAGGGGTATATATAGCCTCCACACAAAAACTAACCGTTACACACAATTTACCAATCTCGGTGAGACCGAATTGAGAAACTCGGTCGGACCGATTTAGCAAACCTAGTGACCGTTAGGATTTTCGGTGGGACTGAGATGCAACTCGGTAGGACCGATATGGTTA
The DNA here is from genome assembly GCF_018294505.1 of Triticum aestivum. Lineage (NCBI taxonomy): Eukaryota > Viridiplantae > Streptophyta > Magnoliopsida > Poales > Poaceae > Triticum > Triticum aestivum. The sequence goes on from NC_057797.1 coordinate 250,016,650, forward strand.
GGGTTAGGGCATAACGTAATCTCGGTGAGACCGATTACACAAACTCGGTGGGACCGATTTTGGTAATAAGCTAACCAGAGAGTTGGTCAGGCAAACTTGGTGAGACCGATTACACAAACTCGGTGGGACCGATCTTGGTAACAAGCTAACCAGAAAGTTTGCATTGTAATCTCGGTAGTACCGATTGCTGAATCTCGGTGGGACCGATTTTGGTAATGGACATACACAGAGAGATTACAATCCCATCTCGGTGAGACCGAGATCCCTATCGGTGAAACCGATTTGCCTAGGGTTTGTGGCAGTGGCTATGACATCTGAACTCGGTGGCGCCGGATAGAAGAATCGGTGGGGCCGATTTTGACTTTTGGTTTAGGTCATATGTGGATGTGGGTAAGGTAGTTGAGGGTTTTGGAGCATATCACTAAGCACTTTGAGAAAGCAAGCCATTACGCAACACCTCGTCCCCTCTTGATAGTATTGGCTTTTCCTATAGACTCAATGTGATCTTGGATCACTAAAATAGAAAATGTAGAGTCTTGATCTTGAAGCTTGAGCTAATCCTTTGTCCTTAGCATCTTGAAGGGGTTCCACATCCTTTAGTGCATGCCACTTAATTTTTTGAACTTGTCTGAAACATACTAGGTAAAAGTATTAGTCCAGCAAGAGATATGTTGTCATTAATTATCAAAATCACCCAGGGAGCACTTGTGCTTTCACTATACCATGTCAATGCCTTTCGCTTCAAATATAAAGGGAATAACTTCTTCTTGACAACATCCTCGGGCTTACCTGCTAGCTTAAATTGCCGGATTCGGAGTTTCGCAGACCCTTGAGAGGTTCGTACTCTAGGTGCGTGCGAAGAACTCGTCCTCCCCAGTGTGTCTGCCCACCGATCCCACGGCCTAGCTCGACGAACCTAATGAACAAGAGACACACCCAGGTTCGGGCCACATTGTGGTGCGAAACCCTACTCCTTCTTTGTGGTGGATTTGCCTTGAGGGGCTGCAGATGAACTAGTACAAGGGTAGAATAGCCTCCGGAGGAGAGGTGTTCTTTTGCTCGATGAGCTGGTGGGTGAGGGGATGATATCTCTGATCAGCCCCCCTATGGTGGTGGCCATGTCCTGTTTATAATGGCCTTGGTCCTCTTCCCTAATGCCAGGAAGGAAGGGATCCGACAACGTCCAAAATGGAAGGGAGACAACTAGTACATGCTTCCCTGACAAAAGTAGTCTACGCCTACAAAAGCTCCTGGTCATGACGCCGCGGTGGGCTCCGGATGACCTCTGTCCTAGCGGTCTTGGTCTTGTTGCACTGGAATGGAAAACTGTAGCTGATTCATCTGGACTCCGCGCCAGCGCTTGCCTCCTTAGCACCAAAGAAGAAACTGGTACACTGTACCCGCCGGCGGCCGTCTGGCCTTGGTCATCATGGCTCACGTCATCCGAACCTCGCGAGCCAGCCTGGGGAAGCTACCTCCCAGACAGGTCTTGGTGTCGTCATCCTCGCGAGGATCTTGAGTTGTGGATGTTGAAGCTGAGCCATACCTGGCCATCGATAGAGCCACACCGTGGGCCACAGGCAGGCAAGTCTGGTACCCCCTATCCCAGAGCCCTGACAGCAGCCCCCGGGCCCAAGGAGCGCTCGAACTTGGCTTCAAGGGGAAGCCGAATGGCAAGTGTGGAGCGCCATGGGCCCTAACCGCCAGTGGGCTTGGTCGGCACGTGGAGATTGATGGGACGTGGGTGCATCCACTTCCCCACGCTACCTCGGTAGCCGATTGACTTGAGGACACCCTGATGCATGCAGAGAGACCACCATTGCGTGAGATTGTGGAGGCCGACAGTTGGCCTTCCTCTGGCTATAAATGAGGGGAGGGGCAAAGCCCCATTTGCTCATCTTCGTCTTCTTGCCACTCACTCCTTCTTCCTTCTTGCCTCGCCATCTTGTCGTAGCACCCATGGTGCCGACGAGGAAGTTCTCCGCTGCGGAGAAGGGGAAGGCCCCTAAGGAGGGGCCTGGCTCGCTGCCGCCCTAGAGAGGGCGAGGTCACCCCCGCAAGCACCCTGCCACTCCTGCGGTGGCTCCTCGGGGGGGGGGGGGTGCCTCGAGATGTCGCGGCGGGATCCGCCAAGGGCGAGGCATCCCCTGCGATGGAGGGACGCATGCAATGGTCATTCGGCCTCCTCGGCCGCGCTTCCATTCGGTGGAGGTTCTTACATAGTTTGTTGTGTGGTCAGAGAGGCCGACCAGCACCTGGCTCCCGCTCCCTCGCTTTTTCATGGGCGAGCTGCCGGTCACGGGCCTACGGCCTTTGGCTCTAGGCTGACGGATGCTGCTGCAAGGCTTCATGGGTCGGGGTCGAAGTTTTTGCCGCCGAGAACGTGTCCTTGGCCCGCGGCTGGCTGGCGTTTGCCCACGCACGCGGCCTGAGCGGGAGGTGCACCCTCCACTTCAAGTACGATAGCATCACAACCCTCTACCAGAGGGTTTTTGGGGAACACGGCCGTTGCGCAGGGTACTGTGCCGAAGATGGTGCCGGTGACGATGAGCTTGACCTTGATGACAGCCGTGATGACGCAGAGGGTGAGCGTGCCCTTGGCGACGTCCGCGGCTCATTCAGTGGCGGCGGCTCCTCTTCCAGCGAGAGCATAAGAAGCGGCGGCTACGACCAGCCACCACGTCACCGGGCTCGCTTCGAATAAGGTGGCGGATCGTCTCATCACCACGCTCCAGCGAAGCGAGAGGAAGGCTTGGGCTGAGCCCGGGGGCCTCCTGAGCCAGGCCTCGGGAGCTGTTCTGGTCACGCAGGCCACTTTTGTTTAGCCTTTCCTTCCTCTTGTCTTTTGAAAAAAGTAGAAGGCCATGCTGGGGCGTGTAACGAACAATGGCACTTGTGCCACTACGCTATGCTTATTATTTTGATGTTATGCCGCGATACCCTATGTTTCGAGTGAGTGAGGTAGGATGACTTAGCTTGATATGCTCGTGGTAGTTCCCTGTCTCACGAGGGCACGCCTCTTGGCATCTGGTGAAGCCCCCTTGCTGCTGACTTTAGGAGCCGTTAACCTCGGGAGACATTGTAAAGCCACAGACTTTTTTAGAAAGCTCGGTGGGGCGCCTTGCTTGCGCAAGCCCTTAGGCATGAGCTAGCTGTAGCCAAGTGCACCACGTCGTGCTCCTCGGGGGGGGGGGGGCACATGTCCACAAGCTCGCTCGAGAGTGTCTCACGAGGATAGAAAAAGGCAAGGCCTTAGGAGGACAGGGCTATGGCGAAGTGTGTTTCTGTCGCGGGGTGGGCCTGATGCGCACACACACACCTGACCAGCCCCCGCGCACGAAACATGCCAGGAAGACCAATGGGCAACTGTCGCTCCTCTTGGGCAAGATCGAAGGGAAAGAGAGAAGACTAAGGGGAAATCCAACTTGGCAATCGAAAATGCGAGAACTCCAAATTCCATTAAAAGAGGTGCAAACCAACTACACAAAGCAAGCAAATGAACAGCCGTGTCTGGCACCTAGACTAGTCTTCTCACTAGTGCGGAGCTAAGTGCTGCCACTAGGATGTGGGAGGGAGCCCCCGAGGCCCGAGGGCGGCACTCCGGAGACTCTGGGGCATGTACAATGCCAATCATTATTACTTGAGAGTGTCACGAGTGGAGACCTTCATAGGCACTGGGCCTTGCTTCATGGGTCGAACTTCCCGAGGTGCTGGATGTTCCAGGCATTCTAGATGGGGATCCCATCATGCGTCTCCAGGCGCACGGTTCAAGGCCTGGAGACACGAATGACCCTAACCGTGCCCTCCCACATGCTTGAGAGCTTATGCAGCCCTTCCCTGGAGAGCACCCGCCTTAGGACGAGATCACCCACCTCGAGCGTCCTGGAGTCGACGCTTCGGTTGTGGTACCTTGCCGCCCGGAGCAAGGCTTGGCGGCGGCGTTCCTCCCCCAGCACGACGTCCATCCCCGCAAGGCGTCCTAGCATGCCTCGTCAAACGCCAAGACCCACGCAGAGCGATGCTTAACCTCGTGCGGGAGAACCGCTTTGGCTCTGTAGACGAGGAAGAAAGGAGTCTCACCGATTGGCTTGGTCGCGGTGGTTTGGATGGACCACAACACGGACTGGAGCTCGTCCAGCTAGCCCCTGCCGCGGCCTCGAGGCCCCTCAGAACCTCTGCGTTGGCACGCTCGGCTTGGCCATTGCTCCTTGGGTGTAGCATCAAAGTGTAGCATATTTGCGTTCCAAGGTTAGTACATTATGTTTTGAAGAGGTTACTAGTGAACTGTGAGCCGTTGTCGGTGATGATGCAATTAGGGACACCGAACCGGCTCACGAGGCCCTTAATGAACTTGATCGCCGAGCCTGCTGGGATGGTGCGGACGGGCTCCACCTCTGCCCACTTGGTGAACTTGTCGATGGTGACATAAAGGTAGCGGTAGCCTCCAGGCGCTCGGGGTAATGGGCCCACGATGTCCAGCCCCCAAACCCCAAACGGCCATGAGAGCGAGATGTTCTGGAGGCCATGAGCAAGTGGGTGGATTTTCTTGGCATGGAACTGGCAGGCTTCACAAGTTCTCACCAGCTCGGCAGCGTTGGTGAGCGCCATGGGCTAGTAGAATCCACTGCGGAACGCCATGCCCACCAAGGTGCGTGATGATGAGTGGTGCCCGTAGTCTCCACCACGTATGTCGGTTAACAAGGAAGCATCGTTCGGTCCTTTTCGGTATAGCTCACCGTCCTGAATGGAGTAGGCAGTAGCCTGCCGAGCCACACGCTCTGCGTGTTCCTCCTTCTCCGGCAGGGTTTCCTGGAGCAGGTACGCTTTGAACTCCTCGGTCCAGCACCCCTCCTGAGGTTCAATCTTTAGGAGTAGACGCGCTCCCGAGGTCGAGCCGCAAGCGGGGGATCCTGAGAGGGGTGACGGTGTCCTGGACTAGGGTGTACTCACCATGTCATCTCCCGACCAATGGGTCGGGCCGAGGACCCCCATGATGATTCACTAATGGGCCACTTCGGGTAGCCCATGCCGAATACTAGGAGGATTCCACAAAACATGGCACACAAGACAAGGACTCCTCTAAACTCTAGGCCAGCGGTGCATATATAAACCGAGGCTAGGCTAGTCAAGAGAGAATCTCATATTCATTACTACAATCTCGTGGTAGATACATGTACTCTGTACTACACCCATATCAATACAATCAAAAGCAGGATGTAGGGTATTATCTCTTCGACAGATCCTAAACCTGGGTAAAATCATGTGGCCGTGTTACCATCGCTCCAAGATGCCTAGCTTAGGACCCCTACTACGAGATACGCTGAATATAGAACTGACATTGGTGCTTTTATTGAGAGCATGCTGGGTGATCATCGTGGTTTGATGGATTGTTTTCATCTACATTGGTTACTAGCCTCATTGATCGAGATCAAAAGAAATTTCGGTGGCAGCATGAACCAGGTGATATTCTTCTGATTAGATTGTTCTTAAAGAAATAATTTATTCGGAAGTCTGCTACTGGTGTGCATTAATTCTTCGCAGATTGAAAGTTTAAGGCGGTCGTGTCCATGAGTGATGCGCGCTACCATTCCTCGCTGGTTGGCCACACAGCATATAATGGCATCAACCAAATACTAGTCCCACTAGTCAAATCCAAGATGGTGTGCCGCCACCTTTTTCCTCCATCGGCCAAAGTCACAGACCAAGTCCCTTGGCTGATGTCCTACTACTAGTACTATTCCCATAGAGAATAATCTACTCCACGTGAAAATCAGGTTACCTAGGACTTTGGAAAAATCCCCTTCGATCCACTACGTGCAGACTAATTTCAGGTTCTATTTTTCAAGTTACCTGCACAATATATATTAAATATGCACTGGATTTTATTCTGCTGGTTTGCATGATTTTTTCTGTGTAGACCTTTAGCGACCGATTTAAAATTTTGATCCGTCAACGACCCCATCCGAACATAAAGTCACATGAGGAGATGATCCCCGCGCAAGTCCGATAACCAAGATAGCGAAGTAAAAGTGTAATCATGAATATACTAGCAAGGGAAGTACTACTTGTGCTAAATTGATCACGTTTTCCATATTTAATTGATAGTATCCTATTTTTACTTGGATATACTAATCCATCTTGGATTACTAATTCAATAATCCTTTTTTGGTCATTGTTGCCACCACATGATGGGCATTAGCTCCCGCTTGATTGGCATCTCAAGGGCGCACATGTAGCAACACATACATGGAGAGGCGGCAACACATCCCGAGCGACCACATGGAGATGAGGACATCCGAACACACATCAGGGAGATTTTTTCCCCCCAGCTCCTATATGGTACCTTGATTTTGGTCAGCGAATTCTAGTAATTCAAATCAGTCTCGGTAATCGCCATCGAACAAGATTTATTTTTCCTAACTATTCGGTTAGCTCCTAAAATTATTGCACACAGAATATTTTCTGTTATTTTGCAATGCATTATTTTTGGAGGGATATTTTGTTGACACTTGTGCACGACATCGGTCTAGCCAGTGTCTCACCGTCACCGAGGTTGGGCGACCTATTTCGACATCGCCTGGTCACAATGTCGTCATGCCATTGAGCCGTCCTCGGCGATTAGGCCATATTTCTTTAATTACTTACTATGCTTAAGTTAATTAAGCAGATTTAAAAACATATATTATTATCTCTATTTTTTATTACTTTTGGTTTGCACTGTTTCATGTGCACAGCGGTCCTGCTGTGTCGCCACTTTAGAGTAGTGAGCTCTCCGCTCGGCCACCTCAGGACCAGCCTAGGGGTTACAACCTTGTCCCACATCAAGCTCGGACTGTGTCATCAATGCCGAACACATTAACAAGCTAAGTCACTTTCATGCTGAAAGTTTTAATTTTTTAATTTGTGTTCGGTTCAACCATGCTCACATATGTTTTTTATTAAAAGAAACTCCCTTTGCCCATGTTAACTGGGCACTCTTAAAATTCATATGAGCCATTTTATAGTAAATGTGTTTTTTTCTTGGTCGTTGCAAAGACTTTTTCTACCACTCCTTTTTCTACTCGAGTGTATGGTCAATAGCCGGATAGCCTTGCTTCTCTCTAAAGCCGCTCGAGTTTAGTTCGCTAAATTGGCCTCGGAGAAGCACTCAGCCTTCGGGATAAGGTGGTTGAAGCCGTAGGCTGACCCGCTTGAAGTCTTGAGATCGGATGTGGCATATTAATGCACGACCGAAGCACAAACATTTTAAGACCAATTTTCGGATTGGCACCAAATGACTTGATTTAGTTCGGACATCAAGATTTTACATAATTTTTTTGGCTTTTCGAGCTGATGGAACTTTTTTAGCTATTTGTATGTTTTTCCTTTCATAAAGCGGGACATCCTCATGACCGAGTGCCCTGCATTCTAATTCAACTCGGGAGATCTTTTCTGACCCACAGCTCGACATCTTTCCCGCCGAACTACACCTCGGTGTTGACAAAATACACACCACATCGGGACTAGTTCCTGAGCAGTGCAATGCCAAACACCTTTAAAGCATTGGCAATATTAACGGGGGGCTAAGACTACAACCGAACCCCTCAATATCCAAGGTACTCCATGGAGTCATCGGCAAAATGTTCTTGGATATTGCTTTATATGCATCGGTTTCGAATTGTGTCTTTGATCAATGGCTGGATTGCCCGGCTCTCGAGCTTACCCTTACGTTCCTGATTGTTCTGCTAAGGGAAAAGGGAGAATCACTCTGATTGTGCTTCCGGTTCAACTGGTCAAGTGCCTCAGTGCAGAAAGCCAAAAACTGAATGTCACAATGAGCGTAAACTGGTCAGCGATCCGATGACTATGTTAAACTATAGACCGATGGAGGTCACCCCGTGTTAAACGGCGGGCTATTCTTAACACTGGCGGAAGTGTTAACGGCTTGACCTCGGCTGACTCCGAACACTAACCGGGGGCTAGTAACTATCCTCCCAACTTTAAGATCCTATGACTAAGTGAAAGTTATAAAGCCCGCATATCTGATAGCCTTGTTTCTGCTAACACAACCTCCTCCGGGCACCAAGATGTCGGCTAAGGGTTGTCTTGTTACTGCAGAAACACCCTGCATAGCATCTACAAAAGGGTAGAAGCCAACGATGGGCCACTTTCAGATTATAAACGGTCGCAACAGAGTCAAAATAAACATATATAATCAGTCTCTGTATTCAGTATACAAGCGCTACCTTCCGTGATTATCATTATAAAGCCATAAATATGCATCAATTTGACTTAAGAATTTGGTCAAGCAGGGTTGCCTGGCTCCTGTGATTACCCCTACGTCCCCGATTGTTCGGCTAGGCAGTAAAGGGAGCACCTCTGTAATTGTTACTACTGGGTCATCTAGGTTAGTACCTCAGACTGGGTGAAGCCGAAAGCTAGCCATCTTGAAGGATATAATTGGTCGGCAATGACGGAAATGAAAATTTCAATTCATTAAGACCATAAAGTTCGGGAACTTTCCCTAAAATAAATCCTCAATATTCTCCTCCCACATTATCCGGAGGTGAGGTTTCATGATCATGGTCAGTATAACAACCCAAAGAAAGGAACCGATAGCCGGACTTTTTTCTTTGGAAGTTGCTTCTTACGTCAAAAGTAATATAACATATCTATCCGTATATTTTTGTTAATAAAACCATATGGCTGGATTGCCTTGTTTGTCCTAAATCTTTGCCCTTATCAAGGCTTTATCAAGTAGGACAAACACTCCCCGACTACTAGCCGATGAGGTTGAAGCTGATGGTCAGTCAACAAAGTTTTGTACAATGCGGATCCGAGCATGAATGATGTAGAGTACTTGCATACATAGAATCATTACACATAATATGTGATTTTACTCCAGATATCGATCCTTAATTTGGCCACTCATGCCTAATTCATGGCTCGGGGGCTACTGGGCTTCTGGCATATCATTAACTAATATTAAAGGGGCACATCGATCCCCTAATCTAGTGTTACCACCCGACTAGTGGCTCGGGGATTACTACATGGGCAATCCAATGCAAAAAATTCAAAGTTCTCAGTGTTTGGCTTGATAGCTATGGGCAAACGCATCTTCGGACAACAATAAGTACCATCTGGGACATACACGACATCAAGATAATATTTTACGGTGACTTCTCAAAACCCTCTCTCAAGGGCCCGTTCGCCGATCACTATCTCCTGTAATGTGCATCTCGGATTCTAGGGTGAAACACACCTTGAGGGCTACTGGCTATATATCTCGTCAGTAAATAAATTGCATTAGTCGGAAATAAAATCTGCAAACAGTCAGCCTAAGCCCGAGGTGGTCCACCACCTCGGAACCACTCCGGCATAAAGCTGAGGCACCAGTGGCTGGCTCCATAGAGGGCATTTCTGACATTAAGCTCGGCTGAATTCGTTTAACCTTTTAAAGATCAAGGTAGTTTATGACCCCTCAGATGGTTACCATCGTTAGACCTCGGATGCAGTCCGAAGTTGGAGCTCGGAAGCGGTCTGGCATAAAGCTCAGACTTGAATGGCTCATTCCATAGAAGACCACTCCGTCATTTAAGCTCGGATGAACTCATTCAAATTTTCTGAGGCCAAGGTAATCAATGATACTTTGGATGCCGACCAACGTCGGAGATCGGCTGTGAAAAGACGCCTTGGATTTAGTTCGGCGTTAGAGCTCGGACGCAAGAGGATACCTTGAATGCTGAATAGTGTTGGATCTCAGCTATGAAAAGACGCCTTAGATTTTGTTCAACATTAGAGCTCGGACGCAAGAGGGCACTGTCGCACGGGAAACACTTCCAACACTAGGTGTGGTGTAAAAAATAGACAAGGCATTAACAAAGGACGATAACGTAAAAGGGCTCCTCCGATGCCCGACACGAGAACTCTTCGGATTCTGCTCAGTGATCGTCAAGATCAGACATGGGAAGATTTGTTGATCTAGTTTTCAAGACTGATGATCGAAGATGAAGAATTATTCAGAACAACCGAGGAGCGTCCTCAACATGAAGACCTGTTCAAGGGGCTACTGACGGTGTCCTGCACTAGGGGGTACTCACCATGTCATCTCCCGACCAGTGGGTTGGGCCGAGGACCCCCATGATTATTCACTAATGGGCCACTTCGGGCAGCCCATGCCAAATACAAGGAGGATTACACAAGACTTGGTGCACAAGACAAGGACTCCTCTAAACCCTAGGCCTGCGGTGCATATATAAACCGAGCCTAGGCTAGTCTATAGGGAATCTCATATTCATTGCTACAATCTTGTGGTAGATACATGTACTCTGTACTCTATACTACACCCGTATTATCTCTTCGAGAGAGCCCGAACCTGGGTAAAATCATGTGTCCATGTTACCATCGCTCAAAGACGCCTAGCTTAGGACCCCTACTATGAGATACGCCGGATATAGAACCGACAAGGGGCGCTGCGGGGAGCTCCTCCTGGGGAGGTGTTGGGCCCGCAGCAGGAGGTGCTGCTGAGGACTTGAAGAGCCGCTCCTCAAAGACGCCACGCTCTTGAGGCAGGCATCGGGACGCCCTGTTGGCGCTGTCGTCCGCTTCCTTGTTCGTTCCGCGTGGCACCTGCTGTAGTTCCAGACCCAAGAATTGCTTCTCGATTTTGTGTACCTCCGCTAGGTATGCCTCCATGTGTTCATCCTTTGGCTCGTATACTTTGTTGGAGAAGTTGACGAGGAGCTAGGAGTCTCCCTTGATGGTGAGGCGCTTCACACCCAAAGTAGTCGCAGCCTTGAGACCGGCAATCAAGCCTTCGTACTCTGCGATGTTGTTGGAGACCTCTTCGCCATGTTGGAAGTAGAGCTGCACAACGTACTAGAGCTTGTCCTGAGTGGGCGAGATGAGCACGGCTCCAGCCCCTGTGCCCTGACGTGCGAAGGCGCTGTCGAAGTATATGACCCAGCCGTCTGGTGCCTCGCTTCCTGGCGAGAGGGATCGGCCCTCGCCTACTTTGGGCCCTGGAACGTCGGTCCATTCTGCCACGAAATCGGCGAGTGTCGCCCCCTTGATTACCTTGGTGGTGCTGAACTCCAATTGGAATGCCTGCAATTCGGTGTTCCATTCGGCGACTCTCCCCGCGGCGTTAGGGCTCCAGGGGGTAAGCCGAGACGACCTTGATGGGGTGGCCTTGGAAGTAGTGGCACAGCTTGTGGGAGGAGACGAGGAGCACGACCAAGAGCTTCTGCGGCATGGGGTAGTGCGCCCGCACATCATGTAGCACCATGCTGACGAAGTACATCGGGTGCTCAACAAGGGCGGAAGTGGTGGTGGAGTCTTGCACCTCCTGAGGCTGGGGGGCCTCAGGAGCTTGGTCGCTTGTTGGGGCAGCCGCGGCCTCAGGAGCATCGTCCTGTGGGGCCTGGTCGTCTGTTGGTGCCGTCGAGGCTTCAGCGGTGCCGTCCTGGAGCCGTGCTGTCTTGGAGGGGCGTGCGGCTATCACGCCTAATATGCCAGTCCATCATAAAGGAACTCGAAGGTCCCACCAAAGGATAGAACCGCATATTGACACGCTTTTGCAAGGTGGATATGATTACATCATACCATTACATAATAGTTGGGGATACACACAAAGGCATACAAATGCCGCATGAATACATCAAATATCATACATGAGACCAACATCTGACTACGGATGAATCACAAACAGAAACTCAAATGACATCCACCCTGCTAGCCCATGCTGCCAACTAGGAACCTAACGCAAGATCAACGAAGAAGAAGAACTCCAAACAAGCAAACATCGCTCTCACGTCATGATCATCGCATTACCTCTACCTGCAACTGTTGTTGTAGTAATCTGTGAACCACGAGGACTCAGCACTCCCATTACCATGGTTATCTAGACTAGCAAAGCTTAATGGGTATGGAAAGGATAAGTGGTGAGGTTGCAGCAGCGGCTAAGCAAAGTATGGTGGCTAACGAGTACAAGAGTAAGATGAGAAACTACGCAAACGGTCGCAAACTAGTAATGATCAAGAAGTGATCCTGAATTACTTATGTTCAAACAAAACCCCACCTTGTTCGCTTATCGACTCACTCGAAAAGAGACCGTTAATTCATCCGGCGCACTTCTCTTCGAGTTGATTCGACCCTCCTTGTCTTTGCAAGATAAATCCTCAGTCCTTTCTCAGTCATGTTGCACCCTCGTATGAAGTTGTCTTTCTTTTTCCCACCCGCCCACCCTTTTTCTTCTTGGAGCTAGAATCTGTAATCGAGTATCCATCCTACTCGTGCGAAGCCTTTGCATTATTGCCTCACTTATTTCAACCGGTGCTTTTCTCTTCAAGTTATTCGTCGGTTCCATGTTCCATGTTTCCTTTGTTTTTTCCCACCCTCCCACTCTTTTCTTCTCGGAGTCTAAGCCTCTATTCGAGCATCAATTTCGTTCTTGCGGAGCCTCTCCAGTCTTTCCTCAATTGTCTCAACTGGTGAATTCTCGTCTAGTTAATCATTGTACGTCTCACTTTCCTTTCTCCTGGAGTCAATTCCAATTTTTGGGTTGATCACATTATTTTCCTTTTCCTTAGCTGAAGTGTTTCCATTTGCTCGTTCGCCTCTCGTCATTTTATCCTTCTGGAGTGTTCAAAACATTTCAGAGGATTCGTTACTGTTTCAATTAATTCGAGGTTATCACCTCATTCAAGTCTTTCAGTTGTTCTGGTGCAACATCTCTCTCTCCAACAATCCTTTTCAACGGTGTTTTCTTTTTAGTGGGCCCTAACCCATAGGTCTTTTCCTAGGATCTGACCTGGCTCTTCTAATTTTCTCGGAGTTATTCTCAATTTTTTATGAAGTTTGACGTAAGAATGAATTTCATCAGTAAGATTCTTTTCCTAGATCGATATCAAATTATTTGCATTATTGGCTCAACCTCTTCGCTTTTCGTTCTCCCGAAGTATCTCAACAATTTTGGAGGTGTTCCTCGTTGTCATTCTCAACATTTGAAGACCGATGAAGAGTTTCCTCTAAATCTTGTCCGTTCTCTCAGATATTTGTGGTGCTAGCTTGTTGCTATCCTCTTATTGTTTCCAACCGTGCGATTCTTTTCTTACCCATCCGGAGTATTTCAGGAGTTGGTTTCCGTTTGGATTATCCGGAGGACTTCATTTCGGAATGTTTCTTCGTTCCAAGTTTTCTGCTTCTTCTGCAATTATTCTAAACTGATGCCACTTCATTTGTCTCCATATTTGTACCGGTTCATTATTCAAGCATTCTTTAATCAGTTCGCGATCTATTCGTTCTCTTGCATCTTGATTCACTCAAGTATCTTCGTTCATTTTCTAATTCCTCCTGGTGATTCATTCTCTTTATTTATTCATTTTCAAATTCTCACGGTGGCTCGTTCAAGATTCCGTTCCTTCGTTCTCGTATGAATTCATTCGTTTTTTCAAATCCTACCGGTGGTTCATTGAAGACCGTCCCAAAATTGGCGCTATATCTCCCCTTAATATTTTCCAATGCGAATAATTAGTATGCAAATCCATGGCTTCCCATCGAATTAATTGATGGAGGATAAGCATAACATAATTCCTATTCTTCTTTCATTACGTTGATTAATTCCTTCCTTCAGAGATTGTTTGTGATGAATAATCTCTCAGTTCTTTGTTGTTCATCTTTTATTTTCCGGAGTTCCAAGTTTTCTCGCTTGTCACGTAGTGAAGCTCAGTGTCATAGATTGTTCATGATGAATAATCTCATTCTTTTCATCCCTCAATTCTATCTCACCATCCTTTTGTTACCAGAGTTCTTCATGGTGGTTCATTAAGAACTTAATTCATTCTTTAAGTGTTCATCAAGATTCTTGTTGGAGCTCAAGTATCTTTTCTTCTTGCGTCTCGAAATGCAATTAATTCTCCATATTCTTTTGAAGTGGAGTTTTGCATTTCGTCATTCTTCTCAGCTATTCAATCATTTCCGTTTGTGGCCGGTAGTCACCTCATAATTTTTAGATGTTTTCCATAAGCCCAAAACAAGCTTATTCTTTTTGTTGGTGAATTCCCAACAACTTCGTTCAACCTTCTCCGTACGGATGCTTTCAAACTCAATTGTGGTAGGAGATGTCATTTTCTTCTTCGTTCTTTCATTCCACTCTTTTAATTCTCCCGAAGGCATTGTCTTGTCCCTCTCGGCAAGTATCATCCCATCTTGTCAAGATCATGTTCTATTCCATTCCATGATCAACCGGGATGCTATCACAATTCTTTCGTTCTTATTCCTTTTCTATCTTGTTCTAACCAGAGTGGTTTAAGAGTCTATCCTATTCATTGAGCTTATGATTCTTGCCCACCCCGGGCCGCGACCGGGCCCGCACACGTCGCTGCCCGCGCCTCCCGCGCGCCTCCCCCGAGCTCCGCGGCCGACCACTGCCATCGCTCGCCGTCGGCCACCACCGCCATCTTCGCCGCCCCCGCGCCGCCTCTCGCCGCCGCCGCAGCTCCGCCACTGCTTCGCACATCCCCGCTGCGCACCGCTCGCTGCACCTCTTTGCCATGGCCAGATCCAGCAGGGAGCTCACCGGATCCGCCTCCCCTTGCTCCTCCGGTGCCTTCCCCGACCTCCTCCGCACCTCGCTGGAGCCGGAGCTCGCCGGAGTTCCGCCGCCCCGGATCTGGTCAGGTGGACCAGATCCACCAACTCCACCAACCAAACGTGCAAGCCCCATCCCGGATCTCTCCGTCCCGGACAACCCCGTCCAGTTTTCATAGGTTGTTTTTCCACTAAGTCCCATATTTCATACATTATGTGTGCATGTTATGAAGCTTGTAACTTCGTGCTCGTTGCTCTGTTTCGCTTGCATAATATGTCAAATTGTTCATCTCTGAATGCTCTACATGCTAGTGTCATTTTCATACATGTTAATGTCCATCTTGATGTCCTAATCATCACTAAAAAAGTGCTAAGTGATTTATCCTCTTGAAGATTGTCATAACTTGCTGATTTGTCTTTTTCATAGCATTTTGTGAGTTTGTCTTTTGAGCATCATGTCAACATGTTTTAGGAGCATATTCATGCCATCTTTACAGTGGTGCAATCCATGTATTTTTATGGGCCCTGTGGTGACTAGCACAAGCTTGCAAAGTGTGAGAGCTTGATTTTGTTGTTTACTGAGACTTAGTAAAATCTGCAAAGTTTGTAGTTGTTACATTATGTTGCCATGTTAACTTGATGCTACCATCATATCCATGCATAATTTAGAGATGCCTAGTTGACATGTTTTGATTTCCATGTTATGCTCTATCACACAATGCCATTTGATGCCTCATGTATGTCCTGTAGCATATGTTTTCATTGCCACGAACATGCCTAAATGATGTTCCCAGTTTCGTTTAACTTCATGATGCCATGTTGTGAGCTTGTTATTAATTAATATATGCCTCTTTTGGAGGTGCTCCAATTACATAAGTTGAAGTATGTTGTGAGTATGTTATCCACATGTCAAGTTTGATAATTCATAATTCATATTACCTCTATTCCAACCTTGCAAACATGCTATGATGATGTGCTATTTTATACTTGCTGAAACTGTTACAACATTCAAACTTATCTTGTTGGTTCCCACTATTCCTTCATCCATATGTTTATGATGCCTGGATGTTATTGGCTCTTTGTTATGTGTACTTTGATACCATGCCCTTGGTTGCCATATAACTTGCTGTAGTTTGTCTCTTTCTTGCTCTCAAGTTGCCATCATGCCAAATATGTCAACCTGTTAACATCATCTTAGTAATTACTCCATGCATCATATGAACTTGTGCCATGGACTAAGTTTAAGTATATCATGTCTACTACATGCCCATGTCTATTTAATAATTATTAAAGTTTCTATGCTTGCTGTTATGTGCCTCGAAAGTCAGCACCATAATGTTATTGTTTTGCATACCCAAATTTCCTCTAAGTCTGAGGATCAGCTTATATCATGTTTGCATCTTGTCTTGATGAAGCCCATGAACCTGTTGCTCATATGGTTATGCCATGTTGTGTGTTTTGAGCTCGATGATATGTACTAGAATTCCATGCTTTTTCTTGCCATGTTCTTGCATTGTAGCTCAATTATTTCTTGCCTCCAACATGCCATCGTATAAACTCTGCTCATGCATATGCTCTGTTTTTCACTAAGTCATAATCTGTGATACCAAGTTGCCTTTTGCTTTGATCATGTTGAATTAATCCTGATGCCTACGAACTTGAACCTTGATGATATTTGACGCATGTTGTCTGTACTTGAAGTGCATATCAAATTTGTGTCCAAACGTTTCCTGTAGCATGTTGTTTCCTTGATTGTAAAGTGCTTAGTTGCTGTTTTGGGCAGATTGTGTTTGAAACTTGTATTGAGTGTATGTGTTGAACCGTTGCTCCGTTTTGAGCGTGCTCTACATGAAACTTGCTTGGTTTTGCATGTAGTTTCATATTTGCTAGTTGCATCCTTGGTTTGAGCATGTGTGCTTGATGTTTGAATGTATTTTGCATCAATGTCATGTTTAACTTGTTTTGCTCATATCTTCTAGGCCCTAGCTCCGAATTAAACAAACTTTATATGTAACTTGACTAGAAAGACGCGTAGATCCTCTTGGTGGACTTTAACTTGTTGTTTAACAACTTCAACATAATGTTTCATTCATATCAGTACCAATTTCGAAATTTGCATATGGGGAGTTTCCGTAATTGTTATATGTTGATTTCGGCCGCATTTAAACTTGTTTTGTTGTGTTGTTCTCGTATTCATCATCTCTTGCAATGTGTAGCATCATTTAGACTTGTCATCCATCATACCTGGTTGAGCATAATGTCATGTGTATGTGTTGTGTGTTTACCATGTTGTTTGCTTCTTTTCGGTTGTGCTGCTTCTCGTTAATTCCCGTTTTGTTGCGAACGCGAGGATTCGTTCAACTACGCTTGGTACATCTACGTGGGATAGTCTTCTTCATGGACTCATTCTTCTTCCTAGCAGGATTTCAAGTAAGATGACCATCACCTTGGATCTCACTACTATCTTGGCTATGCTAGTTGCCTTGATGCTATCGCTATGTCGCGCTACCTACCAGTTGTTTATCAAGCCTCCCAAATTGCCATGATAGCCTCTAACCTTTTCACCCTTCCTAGCAAACCGTTCTTTGGCTATTTTACCACTTTGCTCAGCCCCTCTTATAGTGTTGCTACTTGCAGCTGCAGTTGCATGTTGGTCCATGGTGAGGGTTTGTGGGATCCTCTTGACAATTTGCATTGAATAAAACTCTTCCAGCAAGGCCCAACATTGGTTTTAACATTTTCCATAATAATATTGAACTAAATAATTAATTGGCATAGGGCGTCATGAACCCGAGTATTCTTCTACATAAATAGGGGGCTAGTCCTGATGGTGTTGGTCCCAAACGGGTAGACTGCGGGGCCACCACGATCTGGTTTTACTCGTAGGATGTCCCATCCGGATGTGGCCTGAGACGAGATACACGCGGCTACTATCTGGGTGTCAGCACGCCGGGAGGTCTCACTGGACTTGTTTTTCCATTGTCGAAATGTCTTGTGCACCGGGATTCCAAGTCTGATCGAAGGGTCCCACGATGGAGGATTGTCTCCATGGATCATGAGCTTGTCATGGGCTAAGTTGGGACACCCCTGCAGGGTTTAAACTTTTGAGAGCCGTGCTCGCGGTTATGTGGCAGATGGGAATTTTTAATATCCGGTTGTAGAGCACTTGACACCAGATTTCAATTCAAATACACCAACCGCGTGCGTAACCGTGACGGTCTCTTTTCGAGTGAGTCGAGAAGAGAACAAGGTGGGGTTATGTTTGAACATAAGTAGTTCAGGATCACTTCTTCATCATTACTAGTTTGCGACCGTTTACGTAGTTTCTCATCTTACTCTTGTACTTGTATGTTAGCCACCATACTTTGCTTAGTCGCTGCTGCAACGTCACCACTTATCCTTTCCATACTGATTAAGCTTTGCTAGTCTTGATACCGATGGTAATGGGAGTGCTCAGTCCTCATGTCTCACAGATTACTACAACAACAGTTGTAGGTACAGGTAATGCGATGATCATGACGTGAGAGCAATGTTTGCTTGTTTGGAGTTCTTCTTCTTCGTCGATCTCCGGTTAGGTTCCTGGTCGGCTGTCTGGGCTAGCAGGTGGATGTCGTTTGTGTTTCTGTTTTTGATTCATCCGTAGTCGGATGTTGGTCTCATGTATTATGTGTGATGTATTCATGCGGCATTTGTATGACTTTGTATGTAACCCCAACTATTATGTAACGGTACGATGTAATGATATCCACCTTGCAAAAGCATGTCAATATGCGGTTCTATCCTTGGTGGGACCTTCGAGTTTATTTAGGACAGAGCCGCATATTGGGCATGACAAGTTAACACCGGTATGACGGAAACTACCGAGGCAAGAGTGGAACAAAGCACCAGGCAAAAGGCCGAGCCTTCCACCCTTTGCCAAGTATATATGTGCATTAATTAAATAAGAGATATAGTGATATCCCATGATATCCATGTCCCAACATGGACCAACATGCAACTGCACCTGCAACTAGCAACACTATAAGAGGGGTTGAGCAAAGGGGTAACATAGCCAAACAATGGTTTGCTAGTAAGGGTGAAAAGGTTAGAGGCTCTCATGGCAATTTGGGAGGCTTGATAAACAAGTGGTAGGTAGCGCGACATAGCGACATCATCGAGAAACTAGCATATCAAAGATAGTAGTGGGATCCAAGGTGACAATCATCTTTCCTGAAATCCCGCTAGGAAGAGGAATGAGTCCATGAAGAAGATGATCCCAGGTAGACGAAACAAGCGTAGTCGAACGAATCCTCATGATCGCAACGAAACAGGAACTAACGTGAAGAAGAACAACCGGAAAGAAGCAAAAAACATGGTAAACACACAAAACATAAAAATGACATGATGCTCAACCAGGTATGATGGCTCCGAAAACTTGACGGGGTCGTGCGGGACGGAGAGATCCAGGACAGGGGTTGCGCGTTTGGTTGGAGGAGTTGGTGGATAAGGTCCACCAGACCAGATCTGGGGCGGCGGAACTCCGGCGAGCTCCGGCTCTAGCAAGGCATGGAGGAGGTCGGGGAAGGCACCTAAGGAGCGAGGGGAGGCGGATCCGGTGTGCTTCCTGCCGGATCCGGCCCGGGCGACGAGGTGCAGCGAGCGACACATGGCGGGGCTGATCGAGGTGTCGGCGGTGCTACGGCAGCGCGCGGGGCGACGAGCGGGCGGTGTGCGGGCGGCAGAGTTGGAGGCGGCGGGCACGCGCGCGGTGTAAGCGGCGCCCGATGGCAAGCGGCAGCGGTGGTAGGCCGCGGAGCTGGGGGAGGCGCGCGGGAGGTGCAGGCGGCGAGGGGCGTGCTCCCGGTCGCGGCCCGGGGCGGGCCGGCTTCGGGCTGGGCGGGTCACGACAGTGGGAGGCGCGGTGGAGCCTGTCGTGTGGCACGTGAAGCAAGCCGAAAGATTCCACAGAGAGCACGTTGAGGCCAGCCCAGCCGTCGATGAGGGTCTTGGTGACCGCCAGGTGGCAGATGGTGGGGGTGCAGAGCATTGGGAGCAAGCCAGCGCCTGCGGTGGTCCTGGGGTGGTCTCTTGAGCCGAAGGTGGGGTAAGCCATGCATGTCGCCCATCCCAAAGGAGCTCCTTGATGCACGTGAGCGGCGCCCGCCTGGCAGAGGAACTGCTTGACGCTGTGCCATACTTGAAGCAGGAGGAGTGGCCTGGCACTTTGCCGGACTTGGAGGAGGAGTGGCCTGACTCTTTGCCGGACTTGGAGGAGTATGAGTGGCCCGATGCGGTGGCGTACTTGGAGGAGGGGGAGTCTGTTGACACGGTGGCGGACTTTGAGGAGGAGTCGGCTGACGCGGTGTGGTGGCCTTGGAAAGATGATGCAGTCCTTTCTCCATAGGATGATACGATGTTTGGCCTCTCCCAGTGTGTGCTCCTCGTCACCTCCAGGAATGTCAAGCTGTAGGCCTGAATATTGGTCCACCACTTCATCAACCTGGACACGAGCATAGCCGGCTGGAATCGGGTTGCAATGGAAGGTTGCATCAGGGAAATTTCTATAAGCAATGGCGTCCGCCACCTTCATGGATATGTTCTTCATTTTAAAGTGTAGCTCACAGTTAGTGCTCTCCATGATGTCATCCACATGGTATCTATCTAGCAGTGCGTCGCCCGGGGCGGAACCAACGCTTCTTCTCGGCATGGATGGGATGGTTCTATCCAATGTTGGATCATCCGCTAGCTAATGCCGCTGCTGAGACCCCCTTTCTAGGCTAAGTGAGTCGATCTGCTGCTGCAGCCACTGGAATTCGAGTGCCAAGTCTGCGTGCGCTGATTCTAGGCCTTGAAGGCATTCTGCTTCCTCTGCTGCCCCTCCAGCTTCATCTTCTCCTCCTCCTGCGTCTTCCTTCTTGCACGGGTTTTGTAGTCGGCATTCCACTCCGAAAAGCCCTCGTACCATGGAACAACGCCCTTGCCTCATGTTCTTCCCAGGTGTTCAGGATTTCCCAGGGCGCGCGTAAGCTCGTCGTTCTATCTGTTGGGCGTGAACACTACCGTTCGAGCATCTTCTATTCCTTGAATGAACTTATCTTGGGCTCCTTTTAGACTTGCCTTCTTCGAAACTAGGCCTGTCTTCGGGTCCAGCGCCCCCCATGCGCATAGAACCAAGTTCTGCACCCGGGGAGCTGATAACCCACAAGTATAGGGGATCACAACAATTTTCGAGGGTAGAGTATTCAACCCAAATTTATTGATTCGACACAAGGGGAGCCAAAGAATATTCTCAAGTATTAGCAACTGAGTTGTCAATTCAACCACACCTGGAAACTTAATATCTGCAGCAAAATATTTAGTAGCAAAGTAGTATGATAGCAGTGGTAATGATAGCAAAAGTAACGGTAGCAAAAGTAATGTTTTTGGTATTTTGTAGTGATTGTAACAATAGCAACGGAAAAGTAAATAAGCGAAGAACAATATATGGAAAGCTCGTAGGCAATGGATCGGTGATAGAGAATTATGCTGGATGCGGTTCATCATGCAACAGTCATAACCTAGGGTGATATAGAACTAGCTCCAATTCATCAATGTAATGTAGGCATGTATTCCGAATATAGTCATACGTTCTTATGGAAAAGAACTTGCATCACCACTTTTGTCCTACCCTCCCGTGGCAGCGGGGTCCTAGTGGAAACTAAGGGATATTAAGGCCTCCTTTTAATAGAGTACCGGACCAAAGCATTAACACATAGTGAATACACGAACTCCTCAAACTACGGTCATCACCGGGAGTGGTCCCAATTATTCTCACTTCGGGGTTGCCAGATCATAACACATAGTAGGTGACTATAGACTTGCAAGATAGGATCAAGAACTCACATATATTCATGAAAACATAATAGGTTCAGATCTGAAATCATGGCACTCAGGCCCTAGCGACAAGCATTAAGCATAGCAAAGTCATAGCAACATCAATCTCAGAACATAGTGGATACTAGGGAAAAACCCAAACAAAACTAACTCGATTACATGATAAATCTCATCCAACCCATCACCGTCTAGCAAGCCTACGATGGAATTACTCACACACGGAGGTGAGCATCAAGAAATTGGTGATGGAGGAAGGCTGATGATGACGATGGCGACGGATTCCCCTCTCCGGTGCCCCAAACGGACTCCAGATCAGCCCTCCCGAGAGGTTTTAGGGCTTGGCGGCGGCTCCATATCGCAAAATGCGATGAATCCTTCTCCTCTATTTTTTTCTACCTGAAAGCAAATATATAGAGTTGGAGTAGAGGTCGGAGGAGCTCTAGGGGGCCCACAAGGTAGGGGGCGCGCCCCCACCCTCGTGGATAGGGTGTGGGCCCCCTGGTCTTCATCTTTTGCAAGGATTTTTTATTATTTCCAAAAAGATTTTCCATGAAGTTTCATGTCATTCTGAGAACTTTTGTTTCTGCACATAAATAACACCATGGCAATTCTACTGAAAATAACGTCAGTCCCGGTTAGTTCCATTCAAATCATGCAAGTTAGAGTCCAAAAAAAGGGCAGAAGTGTTTGGAAAAGTAGATACGGCGGAGACGTATCAACTCCCCAAGCTTAAATCTTTGCTTGTCCTCAAGCAATTTAGTTGACAAACTAAGAAAGTGATAAAGAAAAACTTTTACAAACTCTGTTTGCTCTTGTTGTTGTAAATATGTAAAGCCAGCATTCAAGTTTTCAGGAAAGATTATAAACTAACCATATTCAAAAGAACGCTTAGGTCTCATGTTTACTCATATCAATGACATAATCAACTAGCGAGCAATAATATTAAATCTCGGATGACAACAATTTCTCAAAACAATCATAATATGATATAACAAGATGGTATCTCGCTAGCCCTTTCTGAGACCGCAAAACATAAATGTAGAGCACCTTTAAAGACCAAGGACTGACTAGACATTGTAATTCATGGTAAAAGAGATCCAGTCAAGTCATACTCAATGTAAACTAATAGTAATGAATGCAAATGACAGCGGTGCTCTCCAACTGGTGCTTTTTAATAAGAGGATGATGACTCAACATAAAAGTAAATAGGTAGGCCCTTCGCAGAGGGAAGGAGAGATTTGTAGAGGTGCCAGAGCTTGGTTTTGAAATATAGGTGAATAAAATTTTGAGCGGTATACTTTCATTGTCAACATAACAACGAAGAGATCACTGCAAAAAAAAGACACATCCGTGACATTTTTGGCCGAACGAATTTTTTTCTGTGATACAAATGACACTTCTATGACGATAATAGTGACAAACCCGGTATCATCATAGATGTGGTGGGCTCCTAATTCTATGACAAAAAATCATGACATAAAATTGGCTTTTCGTCCTGGGCGGGCCGGAGACGCAGCTACATGAAATTCTTTGAGCCGTCCATGATGGAAAAAACTGTGGTAGAAGCGAGGGGAAGGAAAATTTTGGGGAGTTCCCGGTTACGGTGGGAGGTCGGGGCCCGAGCGATGCGCGTTTCTCTAGTACACGTACGCGCATGTGTGCGAGGCGTTGGCTCTAACTGAACCCGAGCGATTGCACTGCAGGCTACGCGTTACTGAACCCGAGCGATCGATTGATGGCTGTTAACTGAACCCGATCGAGCGATTCCTTGACTACTTCTGCTAACTAAAGTCGATCGATGGGATGAACAGTGAGCATTGCGGGGGGGGGGGGGGGGTGGATGAACAGTGAGCGGTGGCGTTGCCTCTGGATGAACAGGACCCCTTGGTGTGGAGGGTAGGATGAACAATAGATGGTGGAGGGGTGCCCGTGGAGGGGTAGTTGAACAAGACCCCGTGGTGTGGAGGG
This sequence comes from Triticum aestivum, assembly GCF_018294505.1. NCBI lineage: Eukaryota > Viridiplantae > Streptophyta > Magnoliopsida > Poales > Poaceae > Triticum > Triticum aestivum. The sequence goes on from NC_057797.1 coordinate 250,040,038, forward strand.
CTGGATGAACAGTACACGGTGGAGGGGTGGTTGAACAGTAGCCGGTGGAGTAGCGCGCGGTGGAGGTTGGATGAACAGGAGCTCGTGGAGGCTGGAGGAGGTCGACGATGGATGAACAGTAGCTCGTGGAGGCTGGAGGGGGTCGACGGTGGAGATGAACAGTATCCCGTGGAGTCCCGTTTTGCGGTACGCCACACCCCTCCCGATGAACATGACCACCGTTTCGACCATAGCGCTCCAACACAAGTCCGTTTCCTCCGTTTTGCGGTATGCCAAACCCCTCCCGATCAACAGGACCGCTGTTTCGACCATACAAGGTCCGTTTCCCCTGTTTTGCGGTACGCCACACCCCTCCCAATCAACAGGACCCCCGTTTCGATCATAGGAGGTCCGTTTCCTCTGTTTTGCGGTACGCCACACCCCTCCCGATCAACAGGACCCCCGTTTCGACCGTAGGAGGTCCGTTTCCTCTGTTGTGTGGTAAGCCAGGCCTCGTTTCCATCGCCTCTTCCGTCCAAGCCCTCCCGATGAACACGACCACGCATTTTGTTCTGACCCAGCCGCGTTGCCTCCTGATGAACACGACGCATTCCGTTGCCTCCCCATGAACACGACGACGACGCTGTTTCTCCATTCCGACACAGCCATGTACACGAGCCCTCGTCGTACGTATGCGCGAGTAGGCGTTCGAGACCCCGCCCGTATATACACATACGTGACCGTATTTTCTTTCTTGCACCCTAGCCGCCTCTACTACGACACGTGCGCGCCTCTGCATCCACCAGTATATATGTACGTACACATTCGCGACCAGAATGACAATGCCACGTACTCTTCGACCAGGTGGGTTCCGACTGTCAGGCACTTCCTTGCCTGTGAAGATGTAGCTGGTGGGTCCCAGCAGTCAGGGGGCGAATCATTTTTTTTGCCCGGACGCACTTCCTTGTGTGCGAAGATGTAGGTGGTGGGTCCCTGTAGTCGGGGGGCTGGTGGGTCCCAGCAGTCAGGGGGGCGAATCGTTTTGGTTTTTTTTTCTCGAACACACTTCCTTGTGTGCGAAGATGTAGCTAGTGGGTCCCAGCAGTCATGGGGGTGAATCGTTTTTTTTGCCCGGACGCACTTCCTTGCATGCGAAGGTGTAGCTGGTGGGTCCCAGCAGTCAGGGGGAAACATTTTTTTTCACGAAATATGGTGGCCCGTCCGGTGGGTCCCTGCTGTCAGGTGGAGGAATCATTATTTTCCGTGTAATAAGGAGGCACTTCCTTGCTGCCGCTGTGGCCCACCTGTCAGCCTCTCCATGTACAGTCCACATCCGATGGAAGTCGTTCCATGAACACGTTGACCATGCCGCGCCGAGAGCACCAGGGTAGTGGACGACGGCGAGGCCTAGGAATGGGACGACACGGAGGCAGGGAAGACTCGGCAGTTGTTTCCCACGCAGAGGGGAGTATGACTGTACTAGGGTTAACTGGTTCGTCTGCCGTCGCCAGAGAATAACATCAGGTGTGGGTGAGTAGAGGGATGGCTAGGCCGGCGATGGGAGTACGGTCAGGCGGTGAGGCCTGCGCGGCAACACATCCGGCCGTGAGGAGGAGCGAGCAGGCTGCGCGTCCGAGGAATCCCGCGTAGCCGCACACGAGTCGTAGTCGAACTTGACGGTTCCGTTACACGGTTCTTTGGGGACTATAATGGTGTACGGGTCTTTTGGCCCTAATAGTCGTACACACATCCGAAGAGGAACTCGGCGTTCCGATGCGGTGTAGGGGTACATGCCGATGGTCGTCGTGGTACTTGATGATACGGGTAGTCAAACTTAACGAAAAATGGGTCTCGTCGGGGACTTGATGCATCCGAATTCTTTGGGTTTGTAGTAGTACTTGGCGTTCGGAGTCCGGGTCTTGCGGGTGGTGTACTTGGTGTTTGTGGTTCCGATCCGGGGGTGCATGCATCCATGGTAACACTGCATGGTGCAAAGAGGCGACGAGTTGGGCAGTTCTGGCGAAGGACTCGAGCAGCTTGTGTATGAGCTCGATGGGGCTTGGCTGCTGCTCATCTCCTTCATCAGGTGACAGAATGAAGGCGCAGCGGCACTGAGCGGCGAAGCAGTAGCTATAGCGAGGCGGCGGTGCCGTGGACAGCTCGCAGGCGAGAATGACAACGAACTTGACGCGCTGGAGGTGGAGGGGAACACGACAAGGCGGACGACAGCGGCAAGCACGCTGGCACGGCTGGTGGTGGAGCTCGCCGGGCTACGGAGGCGCGGCGCTGGCGAAGGGAGGCCATGGTAGAGGAACGGGTCTCCGGCAACGAGGCGTGGCGGCGACAGTGGCCATGGATGACGGCGGCGTTGAGGCGGGGTAGAGCAGAGGTGGTGACGGGTGGTGTCGGGCGTGAGGAGAGAATGGCCGCCCGGCTCCGCAAGCTCCTGGCGGAAGAGAAGAAGCTACAGGGGCGGAGTTTGGCGGCGTCTCCCTGACACGTGCGGGGCTGGAAGGAGCGGAGCGGGGACGGCAGGGCGTGGTGCCTCGCTCCTCTCTCCGGCGAAGCAGGGAAGGAGGGGATCAAGGGAGACGGCGCTGCGAGCGAGAGAGAGGGAGGCGCAGGTGGGAACGACCGAACGAGGAGGGGATCGGCCTCTCCTGGCGGCGCTGGTGGGAAGACGAGGGAAGGGAGTGGGGAGCGAGAGTCTGGGCCTAGGGTTAGGAGAAGTGGCCTTGGAGGCCGGCCTAGGTGTGGGTGAACCAGGTGGGCCGGCGCGGAAATTTGCCTAGGGAGGCCCAGTCCAGGAAAACCTTTTTCTTTTTCATTACCCTCTGTTTATATAAATAAACAGTTTCAATAAAAGAAAAAGGTCGGGGAGCTAGAAGAGAAGTTTTTCAGATATAAAAATATCCTCAAACTCCTGGAACTATACTCTATTTGATAAAATTGCCTTGGATATCTTTAGAGGTAGAAAAATAAAACAAGTTTAAATATGATTCAAACTTGAGGCATTTTTGAACCTAACCAAAACAACTCCAAAGGATCTAAAATTTGACAGAGAGGTTGAAGGCATGGTCGAGAATTTATAGGAAAAGAATGAACATTAATAGAGAAGGGGAAAGTGGCACTTGCAAAAGAAAGGAACTAGATGGAAAAGAGAAGGAGATGATGCATGGGACAAAGGCATTGGGATATTTTGCAAGCGTGTTTGCGGTAAATCCAAATGAATGGAAATATTTACTATAGCTCTCTAAATTCCCTCGGTTTAAATGGACCAAAGATCCATGCAATTTATTTAGTGAGTTTTAAAACAGGTTGCATGATGACATGATGCAAAGATGAAATGCAATGGACCAAACAAATCACACGACGAAATCCAGAAATCATGGAAGGCACCTGAAGCTCCGGTCTTGGGGCGTTACAACACTCCACCACTACGAGAGGATCTCGTCCTGAGATCTAGGATGGCACCGGAGGGAAAATGAAGAGGAAGAGAAGAGGTAAACTAAGTTGCTTCTTTGACAAACGAGTGAGACCAAAGAACCTTGAAAGGTTAAGCCATTTCCGAGAATAGAATAAACGGAGATGAACGAAGTTTAAGACACTCTGTTAAGAAAGAGGAAAAGAAAGAGCCGATTCGGGTAGCACTTCGGTTGAAAAGAGATGAAAGACTTGATAAGGCGAAAAGAACTTGAGCAAAAAGGGCACAACACTCCGGTTAAATGGATAAACCAAGAAAAGAACACGATCCTGACAAAACGAAAAGATGGGCTGATAAGAGCAACATCACAAAGCCTCCGGAACAAAAGTAAGAATGGAATGGGATGAACGAAGGGAAACAGACCTCTAGGGAGCACGCTTACAACAAAAACTAGAACGGGGTTGTTGGAAAACCAACAACGAAAAGAATAAGCTTGATATGGTCTTATGGAATACATCTCAAATTATGAGGTGACAACCTGCCACTCACGGGAAAAGAATTGGATTGATATCAACAAGGAGACGAGAAAGTATTTCATCCGGAGGATAAAGAAGAACTTGGGTCCTTTATAAGCACCATAGATAGCAACAATCCTTATGGAAGGCTTTAGGTGAAATATAACCCAAGACAACTCTAAAGAAGAGAATGATGCATTTAAAATATCTCATTCTTAACGACATGTGAATCAGAAAACATGAACTCAAATTATCAAGAATGACATAGCAGCACCTTAAATGGTACGGAAGAAAGAATTGCACTCCGGATTGCAAGATGAAGAATGCTTGAGATCCTATGAAAAGAATCTCAAAGAACACTTCGAGAAGGAATTAAATCTTTGATGAACTGACATGTAGAGCCTCCACGAAGAACTCTGGTAATCAAAAGGATAACGAAAAGAAAGAGAAGTTGAAAACACAAGGTTAAACCTTGTAATGCTTTAGATGGATCTCTGTGACGAGATAATTGAGAGAACTTGGAACTCAGTGAAAAGAAAAGATGAATCAAGTTTGACTGAGAATTTTGATGAGGCTCCAGAATAAGGAATTGAATCATTTGGATGAAACAAGAATAATAATTACATTATGCTTATCCTTCACCAATTAAGTTGATGACAATCAACGGATTTTTGCATACTACTTATTCTCGTAGAAAGGGTTAAGACAGATATAACGTGAACTTGAGAGAGGTCTTCAACGAACCACCGGTAGGATAGAAATAACAATAAATTGATATGATAAAGGAAAGAAGAGAAACTTTAATGAACCACCATAAGAATTAAAAATGATCAAGGAAAAGATAGTGAAACACCGGGAAGAATTAGAGAACGAATGAAGATGCTTGAGGGAATTTAGTTACATGTGAAACGAATAGAACACGAACCGATTAGAGAATATTTGAATGATGCACCCGTGAGATTTAGAATGATAACTGAAAGCTGAGAATGAATAAACCTGAATTGATGGATTCCAGATAGGTGAAAGGACTTCTCACAATCAAAAACAATTATGATAGGATGGCCTCGAACTAGAACCACGAATCTCTGCGAGAACGGATAAGATATGGAGGTAAAACTCTTCTTCGGTCTTCAAATGTTGAGAATGACAACAAGAGAAAACCACCATGAGTTATTGAGACACTCTGGTATGAAAATTGGGAAGGTTGAGCAAACGATGAAAAGAATTTGAAAGATCTTGGAGAAATACATATGACTGATGATGAATCATACTTACGTCAAACATTGAAAAGAATTTGGGATAGCTCCGGAAAAAATTAGAAGAGTCAGGTAAGATCTTGGGAAAAGACATGTGGGTTAGGGCCCACTCAAGAGAAACACCATTGAAAAGATTACTTTAAAAGAGATTGCACCGGTTGAATTAAATTGTTTGAATGAGATAACATCCTCGCAAAAGATTGAACGGATTGAGAATGGAAACGAATCTTCTGAGATATCTTGAGCACTCCGGAACAATTGAATAACGAGAAATGACTGAATATAAGGTGCACCGGCCTGAAAAACATTTGAAACAAGGAAAAGAATGTGATCAAACACCGAAAGCTTTAATTGAAACCACCAGAGAAGAAAGAGAACGAAGAATGATGAACTAGAAGCTTCGTTAGCATCTTCTTGAGAATCACCAGATAAGAACATTGAAGGAAAAGAGTAAAGAGACTTCCATCAATAAAATGATACTTGACTGAGAAATCTGAGTCCTTGAAGAAAAAGGGTGGGTGGGTGGGAAAACAAACGCAGCTTGGAACGAATGAAATAAACACCGTTGAGAAGAACTGATAATTGATCTTGCGGATGTTGACGTGATCGGATCCACTTGAAGAGAGACACACCGGTTGAACAAGATTGACATGACAATCTCGATTATCATGAAGGATTGGCATCCACAAAGAAGTATGAGAACACCATTTGGGGAAGGTATGGAATCAACACTTGACATTAAAGCAACTCGAATACCACAACTCAAAACAAAACAAAGGATTGGCTTGCAGAATAAGCCGGAACAAACATATGATAGAGATTTCGTCCGAAGTTTTCGTGGTGGGGCCTACACGGGCTCGATCGTACAGCACCATCATGTACAAGGCAGTGCACATGACATACGAAGCGTCCCCGAGTCGGCACAGCCAAGGACTCTTTAAGACACAACGAGACCACTGTAAAACCAACCGTGGATAGGCGGCCCACTAGACGTCGAACCCCAATTTCATATCCTACATCTGTCGAAAAGATATCCTAAGAGCTTCTTGAATTCCCACTTATAAACTCCTGAAATTTTCCGGTTATGCAATCAGGTGTTGGGGATATAGGGGAAGCATAATATCTCACCCAAAACTAACAAATCCTACATCCAGCTGTATCCATCCTTCAACACATAACCAAGAAACCTTCGGAAATCGTTTACCTCAACCTTCAAAAAGCATCCGTTATACGAGTTATGGCAATACTCCAAAAGTCCCGCCCCAGTACTGGGTGGCGTCGAGGTTATCCCACCAACAACTGCATAAAAGAGATTTTCGATGTTGGTGAAACTAAACTCAGGTATTCCAGAACTGCAACGGTAAAATTGTGACGACAACACCTCGGAGCTCAACTCCCCGGGACACTGCCACAACCCCTAAATGACAGGAGGCACCAAGAACAATGTTCTCGTCACAAAACCATCCAAACGATTACAAGATACCCGCGTGATCCTAAAAAAAATTTAGTTTAATTTGAGAAGAGAAGACTCAAAACTGTATGTCAGGATGCCTCACCAGAGCGACGAAGGGACCGAGGAGTAAAAAGAAGTCCTAACTCTCTGATATATATAATTCCTAAATGACTCAAAACATTTCTAGACTCAATAACGCCAGCGATTTGATCAAGCAGGGGCTCCTAAAGTCGGGGAAGGCTCTGATTACCAACTTCTAACACCCTCGATGCGGCTATATCTCCCACATGTCGAAGCACGACTTAGAGGCATAACCGCACGACTTAGAGGTAATCTGCACACAACCCATGTAATACATAAGGGAAAGAGATACATAGTTGGCTTACAATCGCCACTTCACACAATACATGAATAAAGCATTACATCATCCAGATACAATCAAGGTCCGTCTACGGAACAAAAATAAAAGAAGACTACCCCAAATGCTACACAGATCCCCGATCGTCCCGACTGGGCTCCACTACTGATCAACTAGAACGAAAAAACACAAAGGACAAGATCTTCATCGAGCTCCTCCTTGAGCTTGGTTGCGTCACCTGCACGGTTCAACGGCACCTGCAAGCTGGTTTTGGAAGTATCTGTGAGTCACGGGGACTCAGCAATCTCGCACGCTCGCGATCAACACTATTTAAGCTTAATGGGTAAGGTAAAAGGTATGAGGTGGAGCTGCAGCAAGCGACTAGCATATTTGGTGGCTAACATATGCAAATTAGAGTGAGAAGAGAAGGCAAAAGCACGGTTGAACAACTATGATCAAGAAGTGATCCCAGAACAACCTACGTCAAGCATAACTCCAACACCATGTTCACTTCCCGAACTCCGCCGAGAAGAGACCATCACGGTTACACACGCGGTTGATGTATTTTAATTAAGATCAACTTCGGGTTTTCTACAACCGGACATTAACAAATTCCCATCTGCCCATAACCGCGGGCACGGCTTTCGAAAGTTCAAATCCCTGCAGGGGTGTCCCAACTTAGCCCATCACAAGCTCTCATGGTCAACAAAGGATATTCCTTCTAGCGGGAAGACCTGATCAGGCTTGGAATCCCGGTTACAAGACATCCTCGACAATGGTAAAACAAGTCCAGCAACACCGCCCGAATGTGACGACAAATCCCGATAGGATCTGCACATATCTCGTTCTCAGGGCACACTCAGATGAGCTCTCCATACAACTAAAACTAAACCTCGAGTTTCCCCAAGGGGGCGCTGCACAGGGCTCTAGTTTGGACCAACAGTCAGAGGAGCACTGGCCTGAGGGGGTAAAATAATGATGACCCTCAGGAGCGCGACTCCCAAGGGAAAAGAAAAGGCTAGGTGGCGAATGGTAAAACCAATGTTGGGCATTGCTGGAGGAGTTTTATTCAAAGCTAACTGTCAAGGGGATCCCATTATAACCCAACCGCGTAAGGAACGCAAAATCCGGGAACATAACACCGATATGACGGAAACTATGGCGGCAAGAGTGGAACAAAACACCAGGCATAAGGCCGAGCCTTCCACCCTTCACCAAGTATATAGATGCATTAATTAAATAAGAGATATTGTGATATCACAACAAAATATTCATGTTCCAAACATGGAACAAACTCCAAACTTCACCTGCAACTAACAACGCTATAAGAGGGCTGAGCAAAGCGGTAACATAGCCAAACAATGGTTTGCGAGGCATGATAAGCAAGTGGTAGGTATCGCAGCATAGGCATAGCAAAAGAGCGAGCAAACTAGCAAGCAAAGATAGAAGTGATTTCGAGGGTATGGTCATGTTGCCTGAGATCCCTAAAGGAAGAAGAACGAGTCCATGAAGAAGACAAATGGACGTAGTCGAACGAATCCTCACAACTCCGGAACGGAACCGAAGCTAACGAGGGAAACAACCGGAAAGAATAAAACAACATAGTAAACAACCATCACATAACATGGCATGATGCACAACCAAGTATGATGCACGTCCGGTTTAAATATGCATGGCATGGCAAAGGGCACAAACAAAACTACAAGTTAAGTGGAGCTCAATATGCAACGAGTTGCATATTGATGGAACACCACATCAATTATTTAGTTCTCTCTTGTTTAGGTACCCAACAATATTAAATGTTGTTAAACATGGCAAGAGATGATGCATAACAAAACTATACCATCTAAACAATTTAAATGGGGTCGGATATAACAAATAATGAATCCGGTAAATCCCCATATGCATTTAGCAATTTGGTGCAACAACAACTTTAAACATTTAAATGTTATTATCATGATGCGAATGACATGTTTAAGTTATGGAAGTTTTATTAAAAGTTTGTCAAGAGCATTATGAAGCATTTGTCACCGTGCTGGAAAGGAAATGGGTGCCACGGCAACGATAACGAAAACGGTTCCACGGCAGCGTTCCGGTTCCGGTAACTCAATTGAGACTCCGATGCAAAGGAGAAGGGTGCGGATGCGTGCAAAAGATGGTGGGGCGCTCCCAGATTCCGGGTGTCCCACGAGTTAGTGGCATGGAAACGAGTGACAAAACAGACACGGTGCAGACAAAGGGTGCATCTCATCCAACATGCATTCATTCGTTCACGGGCGTCGTCACGGGGTTATACCTTTGAGGTGAGACTTTCGGGAACAGATCAAGTTCGTAGCAGAAGTAGATGGTCTCTCCAAGTTCGTAGTGGTAATATTAGTACTCATGCCATAGTGGAAGTAGTGGTTCACGTAGATGGTAGCGGCACATAGCAATCGTGGACGAACTTGGAAGGTCACCGTTAGTCGTTCTCGGGTCTTCGGTGATGGTTGTGGTACACGTTCTATAGAAGTACGGGCGGCAGTAGTGGTACATATCTATCGTTGCACAGGTCTCCGTAGATGTTCGGGGTCACGGCGAGGAACTTGATGCATCGTTGAACTTGGCGTCCGAGGAATCCCGCGTAGCCGTACACGAGTCGTAGTCGAACTTGACGGTTCCGTTACATGGTTCTTTGGAGACGATAATGGTGTACGGGTCTTTTGGCCCTGATAGTCGTACACACATCCGAAGAGGAACTCGGCGTTCCAATGCGGTGTTGGGGTACATGCAGATGGTCGCCATGGTACTTGATGATACGGGTAGTCGAACTTAATGAAAAACGGGTCTCCTCGGGGACTTGATGCTTCCGAATTCTTCTAGTTTGTAGTAGTACTTGGCATTCGTAGTCCGGGTCTTGCGGGTGGTGTACTTGGTGCTTGCGGTTCCGATCCGGGGGTGCATGCGTCCATGGTAACACTCCGTGGTGCAAAGAGGCGATGACTTGGGCGGTTCTGGCCAAGGACTCGGCCAGCTTGTGTATGAGCTCGATGGGGCTTGGCTGCTGCTCATCTCCTTCATCAGGTCACAGAACGAAGGCGCATCGGCACTGAACGGCAAAGCAGTAGCTACAACGAGGCAGCGGTGCCGTGGTGAGCTTGCAGGCGAGAACGATGACGAACTTGACGCGCTGGAGGTGGAGGGGAACACGACGAGGCAGACGACAGCGGTAAGCTCGTTGGCCCGGCGGGTGGCGGAGCTCGCCGGGCGATAGAGGCGCGGCACTGGCGAAGGGAGGCCACGGTAGAGGAACGGGTCTCCGGCGACGAGGCACAGCAGCGACAGCGGCCATGGAGGACGGCGGCTTTGAGGCGGGGTAGAGCAGAGGTGGTGACAGGCGTGAGGAGGGAATGGCCGCCCGGCTCTGCAAGCTCCTGGCGGAAGAGGAGAAGCTGCAGGGGCGGAGTTTGGCGGCGTCTCCCTGACGCGTGCGGGGCTGGAAGGAGCGGAGCGGGGACGGCAAGGCGTGGTGCCTCGCTCCTCTCTCTGGCGAAGCAGGGAAGGAGGGGATCGAGGGAGAGGGCGCTGCGAGCGAGAGAGAGTGACGCGCAGGTGGGAACGACCGAACGAGGAGGGGATCGGCTAGGAGATGGAGATCGGGCCTCTCCTGGCGGCGCTGGTGGGAAGACGAGGGAAGGGAGTGGGGAGCGAGAGGCTGGGCCTAGGTTTAGGAGAAGTGGCCTTGGAGGCCGGCCGGGGTGTGGGTGAACCAGGTGGGCCGGCGCGGAAATTTGCCTAGGGAGGCCCAGTCCAGGAAAACCTTTTTCTTTTTCATTACCCTCTGTTTATATAAATAAACAGTTTCAATAAAAGAAAAAGGTCAGGGAGCTAGAAGAGAAGTTTTTCGGATATAAAAATATCCTCAAACTCCTAGAACTATACTCTATTTGATAAAATTGCCTTGGATATCTTTAGAGGTAGAAAAATAAAACAAGTTTAAATATGATTCAAACTTGAGGCATTTTTGAACCTAACCAAAACAACTCCAAAGGATCTGAAATTTGATAGAGAGGTTGAAGGCATGGTCGAGAATTTATAGGAAAAGAATGAACATTAATAGAGAAGGGGAAAGTGGCACTTGCAAAAGAAAGGAACTAGAAGGAAAAGAGAAGGAGATGATGCATGGGACAAAGGCATTGGGATATTTTGCAAGTGTGTTGGCCGTAAATCCAAACGAATGGAAATATTTACTATACCTCTCTAAATATCGAGAGGATATGTATTAAAGATAATCACCATGTGATTTCCCTCGGTTTAAATGGACCGAAGATCCATGCAATTTATTTAGTGAGTTTTAAAACGGGTTGCATGATGACATGATGCAATGCACATGATGCAAAGATGAAATGCAATGGACCAAACAAATCACACGACGGAATGCAATGGAAGGCACCTGAAGCTCTGGTCTTGGGGCGTTACAGCGTAATAAGGAGGCACTTCCTTGCGGCTGTCGTGGACCCATCTGTTAGCCTCTGCACGTACAGTACTCTTCCGATGGAAGTCGGTCGTTGACCACGTTGACCACGCCGCGTCGAGAGCACCAGGGCGGTGGACGACGGCGAGGACTAGGAAGGGGACGACTCGGAGCCGGGGAAGACGCAACAGTGGATGCCCACGCGAAGAGGAGTACGAGGGTTCACTGGGTCGGCTGCGCTGTGAGGATGCTGTCGCCGCAGATTAACAGGGGGTGTGGGTGAGTAGAGATATGGCCTGGCCAGCAGTGGGAGTAGTAGGGGGCGTGATCCGCGGCACCACAGCCGGCCACGGGAGGCAGGAGCATGCGGCACGACCGACGCTGGTTTGGGCGGCTGGAGCAAGAAGACCAGAGGCTGAAGAAGCACAAAGGCCGTTGGATGAACATCGTACGGTAACAGGAGCTACAATCGTTCATCTTGACTAAGTTGACAAAGCCCTCCGTCCCCGTCAACTTGGTAGGCCCACAAGTCAGCCTCCCACTATGTTGGGTTCGAGCTGGCAGGGGGAATATTCATTTTTTTGTGCGTAATAAGGAGGCTCTTCCTTGCATACGAAGATAGCTGGTGGGTCCGACATGTCAGCGGGGGCACTTTATTTCGCGAAATACAGAGGCCCTTCCGGTGGGTCCTAGATGTAAGGTGGAGGAATCATTATTTTGCGCGTAATAAGGAGGCATTTCCTTGTGTGCGGCCGTGGACCCAGCTGTCAGCCTCTCCATGCACAGTCTACTTCCGATGGTGTCGTTTGTTGACCACGTTGACCACGCCGCGCCGAGCGCATCCAAGGTGGTGGACAACGGCGAGGCCCCGAATAGCAACGAGCTGGAGATGGGAAGACGCGGGAGTAGAGTCGCAGACGGAGAGGTGTACGATGGTTAACTAGTTCTAGTGCGGTGTGGTTGGGCAGTCGGTGGAGAAGAACAGGAGGTGTGGAGGGGTGGAGGGATGACCTGGCCAACGGTGGAGTAGCGCTTCATAGCGAAGCGTGCTAAGTAGAGCTGCTAGTAGCAGGAGGCGGGAGGTGGTCCCGGCGGCGCTGGAGGAAGAAGACGAGAGATTGAAGGTGGATGCCTGTCGTTGGATGTAAATTCAACGGCTAACATGTCAAAATCATTTGTTGACTAAATTGACAACGACTTGCATTGGCTTCGACCTATTGGCCCACATTTCAGCCTACAAAAATGTGGCACATATTCAACCCATTTTTTCAGAATTTACAGTCTTTTTTTTGCATGGTAGAATTTACAGTCAATTTGATCTTTTTTTTGAATTACATCCATTAGCTGGGCTGGGTGAACAAATAATGTAGCATCCATGTGGCCCGTTTATTTTATTTCCTAAAAAAATACAGGCCATTTGCACTTTCTCGAAATACACAATTTTGTTGGGCTGATTCTAATTATAATGTTGGGTTGGGCCAGCAATGTTATCAAAAAATAAAAAGGGGCTGAGCATTTTGTTATAAATATATTTAAATAATAAGTGATATTATTACATTCGTCCTTAAATCTTACCAAGCTTTTGTACACAATCACTAGGATTTTCGTGCCAAAACAATCCAGGATTTTATTTGTTAAGAAATTATTTTTATAAGTTAATAAGATGTGGGATATTGTTTTCTTACATAAGTAAGTATCTATTAAATATATGATGACAATAAAAATAATATATAATAACATATGAAATAATTTTTTTATAAAAACAAGGAGCATCTCCTGGGTTCCATTGCTGAGAACGAAACCACAACATATTCTCATACAACAACAGAAAGAGCAGTTCGAAAGCAAAGGTAGAAAAAATACAACTAGGGGGTGTGGATGAAAAAGTTCTCTGAATAACACAAATCACCCGAGCAGTGCCAAAGGCAGAGTGGATAGAGCACTCAAATGACACAAGGAGGGTCCAGCGAAGCCTTCATAGTCTTCAGCCGAGGGGCCGTGTCAGCCTGCGGCGACCAGCAAGCAAGCGGAGAGACCGGGCTGGAAGGCATAGCATGGTGGATGTCCCTCTTTTTCGGCGCCAGGTGCCCATCATCTTCTTCAGAGATCTTGAGACGAGCCCACGGGTCCAGCCCCAGAGCAGGTCGAGCCTTGTTCAGCCACAAGTGATCGCCAACTGTTTCTAGAGGGATCTTGTTAGGGTGTTCACGAAGCTCATCAACTTGTCCTTGTCCGATCCGGAGGAGAGAATCGCCCAGTTCCTCACCATGTTCCTGATCAACCTCAAGACCTGTGGAATCGAAATCCAGGAGGTGTTACTGAAAATCATAGCATTTCTATATTTCCAGAGGCACCAAAGGACAGCTGAGCTAACAGTGTTTAAAATTCAGCACTTTTTGGTAGCAATCCAGAATCTGGCGACAGATTCGAAGGATGAGCCAATCTGACTAGAGAAATATTCCTGTATGTGGGCCCAGGGATGTTTAGCAACTATACATTCAAAAAATAGGTGAGAATAAGACTCTTGTTCCAAGCAGTAAACACAATCAAGGGGTTTGATGATGTGTCTCTTCCTAAGGTTATCCCTAGTCATCAATTTTTTTTGGAGAGAAGCCAGAGAAATTCATGAATTTTAGGGGGAACTCTCAATTTCCAGGCAGCAGGGATAAACACGGGTTGAACGCCTCTAAAGTTGATAACATGATAGAGGGAGCTGGAGGAATTCTTCCCCTTATTGTCCAGCTGCCAAATCAGGGCATCCGGCTCGGCAGTAAAGGTAATGCTTTTGTTAAAGAGAGTTTTAGGCATTGACCGTCCCAAACTTCATTGACACTTTTGTTAATCTCATTGTGGACAGAGTAAATAGGCCAAAATTGGACTGCTAGGGGGGATGTGCCAAACCAACTATCTTCCCAGAACCTGGTTCTGCTCCCATCCCCTATGTTCCATCTGTAGCCAAATTTCACAGCATGCATAATAGATTTTAATCCTTTCCAGAATCTAGAGGTCTTAGGGTTGGAGGACGGGACAAAAATATTAGGTTTATTTCCTAGGTATTTATGGGCAATAAGAAGCTTCCAGGGTTTCAGGTCTTCCTCATAGAATCTTTTAATCCAACACCCTAGAAGACAGATGTTAATTTCTTGGAGGTTAGGTATGCCTAGGCCTCCAAAATCTTTTTTCATAGATACTAGGGCCCAATTAGCAAGGTGTATCTTCCTATTTCCCTCAAAATCATTCCTCAAGCAATGAGACATCTGAGAATTGATGAGGTTCACTACCCATTTAGGGAACTTGAAGAAGGAGAGGAGATACACTGGAATGCTAGCCCAACAAGCTTGTATGAGGATCAATCTACCTCTGTAAGAGAGAAGTTTGCCCCTCCACCCAGCAATCCCTTTAATGATTTTATCCAGAAGGGGTTGGATATCCTCTCTCCTCAGTTTATCATAGTGGAGAGGGATACCTAGGTACTTAATGGGGAAGCTACGTTTATTACAGACTAGAATAGAGAGGAAGTCAACTAACTCCTGATCATCCATGTTGATAGGGATGAGTTCACTTTTAGAGTAGTTGATTCTCATGCCTGAGACTTGTTTAAACCAGGTTAGAATAGTTTTCAGATTGATAGCATGTGTGGAGTCATTGTCAAAGAAAAGGATGGTATCATCTGCATATTGAAGGCAGATGATGCCACCAGGGCAGACCTCAGGACAGAGTCCTGCAACCAGACTATGATCAGCAGCTTTGCTCAGCATTTTAGTAAGAACGTCCACTACTAAATTAAACAAAAGGGGGGAGATGGGGTCACCTTGCCTAAGGCCTTTACCAGCAAGGAAAAAATCACTTTCACAGTTATTTAGCTTGACCCCAACAGACCCCCCATGAGTAAGTTGCTGGATCCAACTCTCCTCTATGAAAGGCTTGGAAAAGATCTAAGAGATCATTTTTCACCAAGTCCCAAAAATGCTGGTAAAACAAGAAATGAATCACATCAGGACCAGGAGCCCCATCAGGATAAGAGCTAAAAATGGCTTCCTTCACCTCTGTCTCTAAAAAAGGGGCTTCTAGCAACTCATTTTCAGCAGGAGAGGCTTTTTCAGAAGCAGAGAAAAAATTGTTTTGTAGAGAGAACCTAGAAGGGTTTTTCTTTCTTAAACAGGTCTTTGTAGAAGTCACTAGCCACTTTCAGCATCTCATCTACCTCAGTAACAGGGCCATTAGGGCCATCAAGGGAGTGAATGAGGGTTTTCCTCCTCCTCTGGTTAGCTACTACATGGAAGTAAGCAGTATTTCTATCACTTCCAACATATCTAGCAGAACTGTGGGTTTTCCTTCTGACAGGGCAATTCTCAACTTTATGGGTAACCATTTTGCAGATAAAACAACTCTTGGGCTTGACACATTTATCCAAATGATGCCCTGGTTCCCCACAGTTGTAGCAGATCACCTCAGAGTATGTCATAAGGCCCGAAGCAGGGGCAGGAGCAGTTTTCTGGATGTCCTATCTCTTCTTTTGCTGATTCTTGCCTTGAGATTTCCCACTGATCTGAGAGTCAGAACCACCAGCAGATTGATCATGGGCAATTAGAGGAGCCTGCCCAGATTGTGCCCCCATTTGGGGCGGAGGTGGGCCGTACCACTGCCCAACCGGCGCTCCCCCCCATTGTGATAGGGGAAATTCATTGTAGTTCCTGGTTCTTGTTCATCCTCCAGGTGGATGTTGTCTCTCAGGAAGCAGAAATAACCACCGGACAGCTCAATTGAAGCAGATTGCAAGCCTAATTTCAATCTTCTGTAGGTTCGGTGGAGAGGTAAGGTAGGGGATCCACCTACTCCGGCTCCGGTGGCGTGCTGGTGGGCAGGAGTCCAGTCAAGCATTCCCATCTCGCAGCACGGCGTGGATCTCCTGAATTCACTTTTCACCCATCGAACGAACGCAATCGGCGGCTCACTAGGGTGGGGCATCCTGTGCTTCTCCGAGAAATCTCCTTTGAAGTAGATCCGCAGGGCTAGATTCAGCATCTCCCAATCCACATGATCCTTGCACATCCGAGCATACCTGCGCGAGTGAGAGAACGGATTCGGTCCCTCCTCGGCTTCCTCCCTCGCAACTTCCTCCTCTGCTTCCCTCCATTCGTGCGTGCACTGGGTCCAGGAGAGAGCGTCGTCGCGGATCCGCATCACCCGCTCCCTCCATCTCCTTCCTCGAGTCTCCCGCAGCACCGCCGGCGCGACAGAGTCGAGCGGCTAGAGCATCCGCGGGATGGCTTTGTAGACATGTGGGAGATGCATCTTGTACATCTGCCTCTCTTCCAGCCATTCCCCCGTGGATATGGCTGGCGACTCCATGGGGTGCGCGAGCGGACTTGCTGAGGGGGGGTAGGCGCACCCGGAGTCAGGAGGCGGGGGGTGGCGGCGAGGTCCATAGGCCGGTCGATACATGACGGCCCTAAGAAAATACAAACAGGCCTATGGACCTCCCATCTGAGGTCGTGGGCTACGCATGTTAAAAATGAAAGCCTAGACGGGGCAGCCCAAAACCACGTCCAACACTTGCCAAAACGTCGTCCCTTGTTTTCTCTGTGTTTCACACACTCGACATTTTGTGGGCATTTTAACTGTGCATCATATGAGGATGTGCTATGCATGAATGTTGATCAGCATGATGTTAACTGGCTGGTAGTTCCATTTTCGACCATGAATAAAACTTCCAACATGATGTTAACCCTGTTTGAAAAGGCCGTGTTAATATAAATGCTCTGCCTCCGAAAGTTGCAGTTTCTTATCTGAAACTGAACTTGCAGTTTCTAATCTAAAACTGAAACTTGCAGTTCCTTCTTTGAGAATCACATTGTCTGCACTTTTATACTCCTATGAAACTACAATTTTTAAGTGCTAAAAATAGATCTCTAGAATTCATAAAATACTTCATATGCTCAATACTGCAAATCTGAAATTCAAAAGACATTCATATCTGAAAGTACTCTCAAAATACACAACACAATTAACAACCTGCAAATACTGACAACCCTAAGCTCCTCCTGACAATTCACAACATGCCCGACTATTGGGCTGGGGGGGAAGCCCCCTCCTATTCCTCGGTGGCAGACAGTCGCCCCGTGAGACGATGGGAACGGCGAGGGAGACAATGGCGGGGAAGCGTCGTCGGGCCAACTGCTTTTCTCCTCTTGTAGTTGGGTTCGGTCGACGAAGACTCCACTAGCTCGCTCTGGCAGGACACCTGTCGCTGTCAAAACCGGCGGATCTCGGGTAGGGGGTCCGAACTGTGCGTCTAGGCTGGATGGTCAGGAGGCAGGGGACACGATGTTTTACCCAGGTTCGGGCCCTCTTGATGGAGGTAAAACCCTACGTCCTGCTTGATTAATATTGATGATATGGGTAGTACAAGAATAGATCTACCACGAGATCAAGGAGGCTAAACCCTAGAAGCTATGCTATTGTATGATTGTTGTTCGTCCTATGGACTAAAACCCTCCGGTTTATATAGACACCGGAGAGGGCTAGGGTTACACAGAGTCGGTTACAATGGTAGGAGATCTACATATCTGTATCGCCAAGCTTGCCTTCCACGCCAAGGAAAGTCCCTTCCGGACACGGGACGAAGTCTTCAATCTTGTATCTTCATAGTCCTGGAGTCCGGCCGAAGGTATAGTCCGGCTATCCAGACACCCCCTAATCCAGGACTCCCTCAGTAGCCCCTAAACCCGGCTTCAATGACGACGAGTCCGGCGCGCAGATTGTCTTCGGCATTGCAAGGCGGGTTCCTCCTCCAAATACTTCATAGAAGATTTTGAACACAAAGGTAGTGTCCGGCTCTGCAAAATAAGTTTCCACATATTGCCATAGAGAGAATAATATTTACAGAAATCTAATCTGCTGACGTATTCTGTAGCGTGACATCATACTACGGCCAAGTCTTTATTCGAATCGTTTTACTGTCCCACCTCAGCGCATTTAGCGAGGCGGTTTCCTTGGCACGTCTTGATAAAGCAGAGATCGTGTCCCCTTATTCCGGGATTCTCATCAATACGGGTGTGGGTAACCCAACCGCGCCATTGACTATGGCGCTTGGGAGATAAGCGAGTTTTATCAGGCTGGTGGGGGCGCATAGTCGCGTCCGCCCATATAAGGGGATAAGGATCCACCTTTTCATCCATGCCTTCTTCCTCCTTTGCCTATCCATTTCCGTGCACTCGAGCTCCAGCGCCCAAGTCCGCACACCCCACCTCAACCTTCTCCAGCCATGTTCGGAGCGGGAGGCAAGTGGATGGTCTCCTCCGTCATGGAGGGACACATCAAAAGACTGAGGAAGGCCGGATACTTGTCTAACAGCATTTTGCACTGGCTTCCCGAAGAGGGGCAGCTCATCACCACCCCTAGGCCACATGAGAGGGTGGTGTTCCTCCCCCATTTCCTCCGCGGACTGGGCATCCCTCTCCACCCATTTGTCCGGGGGCTCATGTTCTACCATGTCCTGGATTTCCACGATCTGGCCCCGAACTTTGTCCTCAATATCTCGGCGTTTATCATCGTGTGCGAGGCATTCTTCTGCATCCGCCCCCATTTCAGCCTATGGCTCAAGACTTTCAATGTCAAGCCGAAGGTGGTGCGCGGCACCCAGGCGGAGTGCGGAGGCGCCATGATGGGCAAGATGCCCAATGTCCTATGGCCCGAGGGCTCCTTCGTGGAGTCCCTCAAGGGGTGGCAATCGGGGTGGTTTTACATCACCGAGCCGTGCGACCCTGAATGGGTCGCAGCCCCCGAGTTCCAATCCGACCCCCTACGCGGCTCACCTCCTGGAAAGAGACAAGCCTGTCATGGGGTAAAGAAGGAGAGCTGACCGGACTCCAAACATGCGTCCAAACCCTGGTGGACAAGAAGCTCAAACTTGTCAACGTAGTCCAGGTTATGCTCATCCGCCGGATCCTCCCGTGTCAACAACGGGCTTTCAATCTGTGGGAGTTCGACCTGGCGCGGCACCGAACTCTGAGAAGGCCCTTCGACACGACGCACGAAGATTCCTGGAAGGTGCTTTTCAAGGGCGCCGAGGCCCCCGCATCCGCTACCGAGGATCGCGGATTCAGTACGCAGCGTCATGCTCATGCGGTAAGCTGTTTTTACCTTTTACAGGCTATTAGTTTTTCATTGTTTGACTCCGTGTGGGATCTAAGCTCCCTTACCTTTGACAGGATTGGCAGGAGACGTCTGGACAGATCAACTGTCCGGCTCCTTTGCCCGAAGGCCAAGCGGACGCTCGCTTGGCGAAGCTATTGCTTCCAGCACCCTACGTGGTGCCAGAGAAGAAGGCCAAGAAGAAGGCCACGGGGACTCGAAAGAGTGCCTGGCACCAGGAGGTGTCGGATTCATCATCCGACGACTCCAAGGCGCACTCCTCCCATGAAGACAAGGAGGAGGAATAAGAGACCTCTCCCCCTCCAGCGGGGGGAGGGAAGAAAAGGAAGGCCGCCCCAACCGGGGAGGCCGAAGGTTCCAAGAGGGGGAAGACCCCTCCTCCGGACTACTCCACCAATGCCGACAACGGCGAAGAGGAGTGGCCGCACAGGGCCAAGCCCCTGGCGAGATCGTAAGTATCCGGATTCCAGAGTGATTCATAGTATTCCCCCATTGCACATCTTTTCCTTACGCCGAACATGATTGTGCAGTCCGCCCAAGGCTGGGCTCGACGAATCATCGAGCGGCTCCCTGGATTCGTCGGATGTGAATTCGGTTCTGAGGGCTTCCTCCCCCAACCCTACGGACGGCGTCGAGGTGGCGTCCCAACAGGTTCCAAGCCAGGAGGAGGTGGTCCTGGAGGCGCCGCAAGGCAACCTCCCGGACTCCAGGCGTAAAGGGGATAGAATCCCCAAGGGCTAAAAGTCCGGCCTTGATCCGGACACCGCGCCGGAACCTTCAATGGTTCCGGATTCCGGTAGGCAGCCTCCTTCCAAAAGGAGCAACCCTACCGAGCCGGTGACCTCCGTCCAACTGGAGGCACCGGACAATTTGCTGGAGACGCTTAACGGCGCCTCCATCGACGAGGAGCACCGCACTATTGTGAGTGCGGTGATCCAGAAGGTTCAGTCCGCCAAGAGTGGGCTGACTGAAACCAGTGCCAGCCTTCTAACAGGATTTGAGGTAAGTAATGAATATGTAAAAATATTAACGCATAGACAGTAGCCCCTGATGCTCTGTTCGGTGTTTGGAAAGAAAAGCCGAATAGAGGATCTAATAACATTCGTAGGAGTCTAACATAATCAAGTCAATATGCATATGCAGGCTTCGCTGCTGGCCTCCGCCGCACTGACTACGGAGGTGGATACGCTGAAGCAGAACCTCGAGCAGTCCGAGAAAGAGCTCGGCCTAGCCAAGCAGCGGCTCAAGGAGAAGGAAGGTAAGAAATACCTTATCGAAATATGTGAAAGGTGCAATTGCAAAAAGTGACAGGATTAATGCGACTATTGTAGGGGCCACAACTGAGGTGGCGACCCTTAAGCAAGCGCTGTCCGAGGTTGAAAAGAGGGCGGCCACGGAGCGCACCGAGCGGAAGAAGCATGAGACGCAGGTTGGCGAGGTGCGGCAAGAGCTCCAGGCCCTCATGAAAAAACATGAGAGTTTGGAGCTTGACTCGAAGACGCGAGAGTCTGAGCTTGCGGCGGCCATTGAAGATGCCAAGTCTGCAAAGGCCAAAACCCAGAAGGCCCTCCAGGAGGTTGAGGCAATAAAAAAGGTAGCGGCGGTTAAGGCATTCTTTATGCAAAGCAAGCATGTAAAAGTGAATTACTTGTCACTTACTCGAATCCGGAGCTCTCCAGGAGCATTCGCAGACTTTCCCCGTAGCGTGTCGGATGTCGCCGCCTTCTACCAAGCCGAGGAGGGAAGCTCAACGGAGAAGGTGTTCTGGTCTCTGTATGCTGAGGCCGAACACCCGGTGCCCTTAAGCGACTAGCTGAAATAGCTGGTCGAGCTCCATAAGGTGGCCGAACAGGCCATGAAGGGCCTCATAGTCCGGCTGTGGCATGGAGAGGCCATGCCTGGGAGCTACTTAGGGCTGGTGAGGCGGCGGATGGAGGCCTATCCAAGGCTCGAAGTCATCAAGCGCTCCGTATGCATCGAGGGTTCCCGTAGGGCGCTTGCCCGTGCGAAGGTGCACTGGGGCAAGCTGGATGCTGATAAGCTTGTGAAGGATGGGCCACTGCCGGGCAAGGAGCATCGCAAGCCCGAGATGTATTATGAGGGTGTTCTGAAGGGTGCCCGCCTTGTGGCGGATGAATGTTCCATGAATGTAATTTTTCAGTAAACTCGCTCGTTTTGTCCTGTGCGCTGAAAACTTGTTCATGTGCGCTAAGCAATGCCTTTTGAATTTAAAATATTACCTTCTGTGCGGCCATTTATCAAATTTGAGAGATGGCGAGTCGTCGGCTTCTTCCCCCATGGCACGAGTGCTGGGGTGTTTGGGATAAACATGAGCGCTCTTTTGCCCATTCTTGGGTCCTTCGAGGGAGGTGCTCAACACAACGAACAAGGCAATCGGACTATAATGCTTGAACACTTAGCCATAGAATTCTATAATTTTAAATTTTAGCGAAGCCCTAGTGTTCGGAAGACCGAGTTCGGGGCGCTATCCATGCCTAGGCCGGACAAAGCCGACTCCTCGCTCGAAGCGGCATAAGTCTTTAAGGACTCAAAAACCTCTCGAACAGCGACCAGCTCTCGCCTCATCATGACAGTCAGTTTTAGCTTTCTCTACTGAGGTGCTTAGCCCAGCTCAACTGGGGCACAATCGCAGTAGTTCTCCTAGTGCTACCTTAGCCGATATAACGGAACGTAAGGTACCAAAACATAGGAGCCGGGAAAACCCAACTATTGACCCAAGACATGATTCGGAGCCGATGCATATAATGCTATAAGTTCGGGGTGCCGCACTTGTGAAAGTGTTCGGACTTCTCACACCATGTTGTGGGGTACTTAAGCCCCTGGCGTATTGGCCGTACCAAAGTGTACGGGTGCAACATGTCATTAATGAACATATATTCGTAAAAAAGAGTAATGCAATAATAGACGGAAGCTATGCATTGTTTATTTAAAAAATCTGTGATCAAAGCAGAACGATACAAATAGTGCAATAAGCAAAAGGTGGGACTATTTAACATGTCCTTTTCAGGGGCGAGCTGCGGAATGGCATGTGAAACAGGTATACTACTTGTTATAGAGACCACCTTAGAGTTGCATAGCACGGCGTGGCTTTCTGCTTCCCTGGGTGTATCGTTTGTGCGGCAATTGTACTGCCGGACAAGCCTTCCAAAGAATGGAGTCTTGAAAATAAAAGAAAATTAAGAAATCGGCAGCCCCTAGTGTGGCTTAAGCCATGTTTCGGCCGTGCCATGATGGTGCCCCTCCCCCTGTGCCCATGGTATTTCCAGAGCATAGTTATGTACGTGTAGCACTGGTTTCGCAAGTTCGCGAGGGCTGGGGTTGGGGCCGCATTGTTACGCTTTCTCTGAACGTGCCATGCGGTCTTGTTGTAGGTTACTCTAGGCGCGCTTGACGGTGTCCGGACATTTAATGGCCGGACTTGAGAATTTCCTTGAGAGGCTGCTTTGTACTTCCGCTGTGGTAGCCGTCGTATGCTCCTCCATTCGGAGAGAGCATTTGGTGTTTCCATTGATTGTGACGATGCCTCGAGGGCCTGGCATCTTGAGCTTGAGGTATGCGTAGTGCGGCACCGCATTGAACTTGGCAAATGCGGTTCGCCCGAGCAGTGCGTGATAGCCACTGCGGAACGGGACTATGTCGAAGATTAACTCCTCGCTTCAGAAATTATCTGGAGATCTGAATACCACTTCAAGTGTAACTGAGCCTGTACAGTTGGCTTCTACACCTGGTATGACGCCTTTAAAGGTCGTTCTAGTGGGTTTAATCCTCGAGGGATCGATGCCCATTTTGCGCCCTGTATCCTGATAAAGCATGTTCAGGCTACTGCCACCGTCCATAAGGACTCTCGTGAGGTGAAATCCGTCAATAATTGGGTCTAGAACCAATGCAGCGAATCCGCCATGACGGATGCTAGTGGGGTGGTCCCTTCGATCAATAGTGATCGGGAAGGAAGACCATGGGTTGAACTTTGGGGGCGACTGGCTCCATCGCGTATACGTCCCTTAGCACATGCTTCCGCTCCCTCTTGGGGACGTGGGTTGCGTATATCATGTTCACCGTCCGCAATTTTGGGGGAAAACCTTTCTGTCTACAGTTGTTCGGCAGCCGGGGCTCATCCTCGTCATTGCTATGCAGCCCCTTGTCTCTGCTTTCGGCATTTAACTTGCCTGCCTGCTTGAACACCCAACAATCCCTGTTGGTGTGATTGGCTGGTTTTTCGGGGGTGCCATGTATCTGGCATGAGCGGTCGAGTATTCGGTCCAAACTGGACGGGCCCGGAGTATTTCTTTTGAATTGCTTTTTCCGCTGACTGGGTTTAGAGCCTCTGAATCTGGCATTAACTGCCGTATACTCAGCATTGTCGCTGTTAATGCGGCACTTTTGCTTGTTGCGACGCGACAAGCCACTGCTGTCCTTGGTATCCGAATTACCAGGGCTCTTGGTCAAGTTATTACTACGAGCTAGCCAGCTGTCTTCTCCTGCGCAAAAGCGGGTCATAAGTGTCGTGAGGGCTGCCATAGATTTCGGCTTTTCCTGTCCTAGGTGTCGTGCAAGCCACTCGTCGCGGATGTTATGCTTGAAGTCTGCTAGGGCCTCGGCATCTGGACAGTCGACAATTTGATTTTTCTTGGTTAGGAACCGTGTCCAGAATTGTCTGGCCGATTCCTCTGGCTGCTGAATTATGTGGCTTAGGTCATCGGCGTCTGGTGATCGCATATAAGTGCCCTGGAAATTGTTGAGGAATGCGGCTTCCAGGTCCTCCCAACAACCAATTGATTCTGCTGGCAAGCTGTTAAGCCAATGCCGAGCTGGTCCTTTAAGCTTGAGTGGGAGGTATTTGATGGCGTGTAGGTCATCACCACGGGCCATGTGGATATGAAGGAGATAGTCCTCGATCCATACTGCAGGATTTGTTGTGCCATCGTATGATTCGATGTTCATGGATTTGAAACCCTTGGGGATTTGATGATCCATTACTTCATCTGTGAAGCATAGTGGGTGTGCGGCGCATCTGTATTTGGCTACATCACGACGTAGCTCAAACGAGCTTTGTCTACTGTGTTCGGCCCGGCCGGATTTACTGTATCCGGCGTGACGAGTACCGTCTTGTGCCGTGGGGCGCCCACGTGATCCGTAGATCGATCTTGTTTTCCTTGCCTTGTCCTCCAATATATCTCGCAGTTCTGGTGCATTTTCCCATGCCTTGGTATTTTTTGAGCGGCGCCGGGGTGTGGCTTGAGTGGAGGGCCGAGAGGCCTCTTTGTCGCGGCCACGTGGTGGCCGGTCGGCCGCATCATGCACTGGTGATGTAGGTTTAGGTGCTTCCTCCTCTAATTGGGGTAGCAACCTGCGCTTTGGGTAGCTCTTGGAGGGGCGTTCGAGTTCATACTCTTCAGCCGCAAGGACTTCAGTCCATCTGTCGGCTAGCAAATCTTGATCAGCTCTAAGTTGTTGCTGTTTTTTGTTGAGGCTGCTCGCCGTGGCCATAAGCCTGCGTTTGAAACGCTCTTATTCGACGGGATCCTCCGGCACGACAAATTCGTTGTCGTCGAGGCTTGCCTCATCTTCGGAGGGAGGCATATAATTGTCGTCCTCGACCTCTCTGTCTGTCGCTCTCTCATGAGGGCTGGCTTCTCTATCCTCCTGTGCTGAATCTTGCTGGAGGTGGTTGTCTTCGGCACTGTCCGGGGTGTTATTATCTCCCGTGCCGGAATCACCGTTTTTGTTTTGGCGGGATTTAGAGCGGCGCCGCTGACGCTGGCGCTTAGGCTGCTTCTTGGAGGGGTCATCCTCGGCTGTTCCATCGCCATTGCCTTCTTTTGGGGTGTCCACCATGTATATATCATACGACGAGGTGGCTTTCCAGTGCCCTATAGGCGTTGGTTCTTGATCGTCTCCTGCATCGGCATCCATACCATCGATGTCTTCGGAGTCAATGTCGAGCATGCCGGTTAAATCATCGACAGTGGCTACGAAGTGGGTGGTGGGTGGGCTATGAATTTCTTCATCATCTGCATCCCAACCTTGCTGACCATAGTCTGGCCAGGGCTCTCCTGACAAAGAGAGAGACTTTGGTGAATTCAGAATATCGCCGAAGGGCGAGTGCTGAAAGATGTCCGCAGCGCTGAACTCCATGATCGGCGCCCAATCGGGTTCGATCGGTCGGGGCGCGGACGGCTCGGAGTCTGGAGAGGAGTCCGGCTCCTTGGAGTCACAGGCTTCGCAGAGAATAGGGCTGGTGTTCAGCTCGATCATCATAGAGATTGCAGCCCCGAGGCGGTGTCTAACCACCCATCCTTGGTTGGTGTGATCGGCTCCGAGCTAGGGGTTGGAGCGGACACAGGTGTGGCCTCCAGGGCATTGTTCGGCGTCCGAGCTAAATCATGCCCATCGTGACAGTGCGGCGCGCTCAGCTGTGGCTCGAATCCGTCGAAGATCAAGTCTCCACGGATGTCGATCGTGTAGTTCAAACTTCCAAATCTGACTTGATGGCCAGGGGCGTAGCTTTCGATCTGCTCCAGATGACCAAGCGAATTGGCCCGCAGTGCAAAGCCGCCGAATACAAAGATCTGTCCGGGGAGAAAAGTCTCACCCTGGACCGCATCGGTATTGATGATCGAAGAAGCCATCAGGCCTAAAAGTGACGACATAGAGGAACTCTCAATGAAAGCACCAATGTCGGTATCAAAACCGGCGGATCTCGGGTAGGGGGTCCCGAACTGTGCGTCTAGGCCAGATGGTAACAGGAGGCAGGGGACACAATGTTTTACCCAGGTTCGGGCCCTCTTGATGGAGGTAAAACCCTACGTCCTGCTTGATTAATATTCATGATATGGGTAGTACAAGAATAGATCTACCACGAGATCAAGGAGGCTAAACCCTAGAAGCTAGCCTATGGTACGATTGTTGTTCGTCCTATGGACTAAAACTCTCCGGTTTATATAGACACCGGAGGGGGCTAGGGTTACACAGAGTCGGCTACAATGGTAGAAGATCTACATATCCGTATCGCCAAGCTTGCCTTCCACGCCAAGGAAAGTCCCTTCCAGACACGGGACGAAGTCTTCAATCTTGTATCTTCATAGTCCTGGAGTCCGGCCGAAGGTATAGTCCGGCTATCCGGACACCCCCTAATCCAGGACTCCCTCAACACCCTCACAAACGGCACCCTGTAGATGCTCAATCCTTCAATCTCTGGTGGATGCTCCATCTGGGATTGATACTCCCACCACCGCTCCCTCACGATCGGATTTGGTGAATCTGTTTGCTCCATGGCCCAGAGGAGCAGCTCTATGTACTCCGGCGCGACTCCCTCCGGGAGTATCGCCGCCTTTTCGCTCTGTTGCAGATATTTGGCCATGGATGTCGCCGTTGCCGCTACTTGGTCCTAGATGTCAAACCAAGACTGTATCTCCAACATCCTAGCTAGCTTCACAGGGTCGCCGTCTGCGATCCTCACGTATCGGTTGTACTCCTCCATCGATCTACTTCTCCACAGCAACTTCACTCGCCGGCGGTGGTTTTTGAATGGAAGAGGAGAGGAGCAGCGCTGGTTTTGGATTAGAATGGGAGAGGAGTGATGCTGGTTTTGGACTGGAACAGGAGATGAGGGGCGGTGGTTTTGAAATGGAAGAGGAGAGGAGCGGCGCTGCATTAAGATTGGAATAGGAGAGGAGTGGCGGTGGTTTAAGAGGAGAAGATCGGAAGAGCGACGCTGGTCTTGGAAGTATTTTTTTGTTGTTTTGCGTATTTTGGGTCAAAGTTTGACCATGTACTGTATTTGACAAGCAAAATGTGAATGCATGTCACCAAAAATTGTACGGTTTGGTTCGTATCTGAATGTACTTTCAAATTATACTCCCTCCGTTTTTTATACAAGGCCACAAACTCATATTACAGGTTCCAAGGTAAAAATCAATGCTATGTTTAAGTCAATGTTACTAGCTAGCTTGTCACCTTGATTGTCGTGTTAATTAATGTGGTTTTTCTCTCCCAAAGCACAACAAGCCAACCCTCTTACTCCTCATTGGTTGATTAATGTTGGGAATGCAAGCTAACCTGCTCACTCCCGCATGCACACAAGGGATATTAATGTCCTCGGGTGCTAGTACAAGTAAAACGCCATCCATTTTGCCTTGATTAATGTTAGTGGCCTTGTATAGTTGCAAATTGTTATTTTGATAGTGTCCTTGTATACAACGTATAACATATATTTTATGTGCGAAAATCATGGTCAATTATGACCCTGAATAAAAGGGAGACTAGTTAATGTGGGGTCGCTTTCTTAATTGAAGGGTGAATTGATTTTTATTTTGATCCAGTCAGAGCGCACCGGCCCTCTCGTCCAATCCTAAATTGCTGCTGCACGCTCCTCTCCCTCTTCTCCATTGCAAAACCACCTCCTCTCCTCTCCATCATCTCCATTCCAAAACCACCATCTCGCCGCTCCCTCTTCTCTATTGCAAGACCACCGTGTCTCCTCCGTTTTCTAGACGCTTTGCTCCATGGTGCGGGCGCAATCCATGGATACAAAATTAGTATATTGTATACTATTTAAAAGTCGAGGGCGGGGCTTTTCCTGCGCGGTAGGCGGCGGGGCAGTTTCGCCTAGTGGGTTCGATAGAGACGCGAGAAGACGAGGGAGTAGGCTGCTGCAAACGTAGGGTTGTGTGCTTTGACAGCGAGTTACTGCTGGACAGGTGGGGCCCCGTGATTTGACTTTCCATTATCATTTTAACTGTGGCGCTACGATCGACGTGATTCTCCCAGATTCCTGACCACCTCCATACAGGTGCCTCTCCCAATGCTCCACCATGTAGTAGAGGCTGGCTCTTGCATGAGAGCCCACTTCTCCACTTTTTCCTTGCCTCTCTTTCCTCCACATATGAAAAAATGTCATGTCAAGCGCACTATTGTACTTACTTTTACTTGCTCCTACAGGTGCTTAGGCTTGCCACATAGGCATAAAGTCTGATGTGGCAAGTTAATCAAGAAGAGAGATACTAGTTTGGTGACCCAAGGAAGAAATGGTGCTAGGCGCGTGTATCTAGGTGAAAAGAAAATTTTGTGTCCATAGCTAATTAAATGAAGCAAACTTAGCAACACCATTTCATTGGAAAAGGTCACTCGTTGGCAAATGCAATAAATACACGCGCTTACTAGCACCGTTTCTTCCTTTAGTACGAAGAAAGAGATAGAGAGGAGTAACAAAAAATACACTTATAGCCAACCTTGTTGTAGTATGAGTGACTAAGTGATGACTATGTATGACATGCCAACATTAGATAGCCTAACGCACCGTGTTAAATCTCCAAGGGCGCGACCGCACGGGCGACGTGACGGTCGTGGTAGGCGCGACCATGATACGGGCTCCTGGCAGCCCTTGGATCTGAGATCAAACGGTCGCATGCTAAGTTGCTGAAAATTTGCAGAATAACCCTCCAGGATAGGATATTCACCCATAGGTCTAAAATCATGCCATGCAACCGTTCGATCTCAGATCCAAGGGCTCTAGGAAGCCCGCATCATGGGAGAATGGAAAGCCACTACCCTGCTGTTCGCACGCTGGCAGTTCGCTCCTACTCGTCCCCGCACGTCTTTCAATACTACAGCGGTTCGCTCCTAGTCGTCCCGTCCATTCACATTACGGCAGTTCCACTAATCCTAACCCTCCTCCCAAATCGATGGCATCCCAAATCTCCAT
Organism: Triticum aestivum; assembly: GCF_018294505.1. Taxonomy (NCBI): domain Eukaryota; kingdom Viridiplantae; phylum Streptophyta; class Magnoliopsida; order Poales; family Poaceae; genus Triticum; species Triticum aestivum. The sequence continues at coordinate 250,069,354 of NC_057797.1, forward strand.
GATCGGCGGTGAGTACAAGGTTAGAACCATCACCGGCGATGAGTTCGATATCATCTACACCCGTTCTTCCGCGACGGTGAAAGGATGCCTTTCTCGCTTCAGACGCATGTTTCAAAACTCAGATGATGAGTGGGTTGCTGGGCTAGATGTTGAGTACACCATAGTCCTGGGATGAGAGAAGGATCTAAAGGACGAAGAGAGGAAGAAGCCTGTCGTGATCCAGGTTTGCGTGCATGACTTATGCTTGGTCTACCACATATGCCATGCCGACGTTGAGGGCCCAGATTTTAAGGACTTCCTCGGGAGCAACCTAGTCAAATTCGTTACTGTAGACTTCGGTAATGACAAAGAAATCCTGGGTCGGATAGGCCTCATTGTAGGCAACCCCTTCGACCTCCAAAAGAATCGGCTGGTGCCCTCTCATCAGTCTTCAATGCTGACCCTGGCAGGAGCCATGGTTCATCCTTCGTACGTTAAACTGGTGAAACCTCCATACACGTTTCATCGTCATGCATGGCAGCGGAATGTACTAGATATAGACCACATCCAGTATGCTGCAATGGATGGCTACCTTTGCTTCAATATCTACAAGGGTTGGATGAAGAGAAACAGCCAAGTGTGCGGTTGAAGCAAAGAAGTATCAGCCAAGAGGAAGAGGGACAAGGACGAAGTCGAGGACGTGGACGAGGACTCTGAGTATGGTGGCAGTGTTGTTGCTCATGGTGGTTCTAATGCAGTGTCTACTGGAACAGTTGCAAAGTTTAATTTCAGGTGTGCTTAATTTAATTTGACGGGTGTGTTGTGCTGAGCCCCCAGCATAACTATGTTATGTTTCTTCTTGTTACTTTAACTCTTCAGTATGTACATACTAGTATTTCTTACATTTCATCTTTCAGTTGGTATAGTACTACCAATCATTTCTTCACATTATATACATACAATATATCTGGCCAACATCATATAGCCAGCAGTTTAGTTGTCAAAGAATTTCAGGGTGGTTAGTTCTGTCAAAGAATTCCAGGATGCTTAGAGGGTGCTTGGATCCAAGGGACTTATTTTAGTTTGACTTAAAATAGTCTCTTTAAGAGGCTAAAGTTCCAAGCACCCCTGACTAAAGAGGGGCTAAAACTAGTCTTGAGACTAATTTTTTTTAGTCAGGGGTACCCCTACTAAAATGTGGATTAGTCCTCTCTCTACTCATTTAACTCCTCTCCTTTAACACAGGCAAGTTCTGGATTGGACGGTTTGGAGGATAATAAATGCTCATTAACTTGATTTTAGCCTTTTTAGTATTTGGATCCAAGCATAGGTGAGGCTAGCACGTATTAGTCCCACTACTTTTAGTCATGGGACTAAAACGTATCCAAGCACCCTCTTAGTTTTATTTGAGGGGTGGGTTGTGCTGGACACCATTATTGTGACTAGCCTTTTTAATAGTACTATATGCATAATTTGGCGACGAGCGCTCTGTATATGTACCACCTTTTTTTAATTTCAAGTTTTGCTCCATGGCGCAATCCATCGATACTACTGTTGTACAAAAGTATACATTTTTTAAAAGGCTAGAGGGCGGTGCAGTCTAGCTTGGTCGGTTTCACGAGAGGCGAGGGCCTTTGTGATTTGACGGCTCATTACTGCTGGAAGGCGGGGCCTTGTGATTTGACTGCTCTTATAAATGCGTCGATGACCTGATCGAGGAGGAGCAAAGAACCATGCGGTATACTCAAGTTTTCCACTGGAGTAGTACTGCGACGGAGGAGCACGAAACACGGCAGCCCAGTGCCATATGGCGATAAAAAATGATCTAGTTCGCTAGTCATCTCATTGTTAGCATTGTTCTATTAATTCCCTCAAAAAAACATTGTTCTATTCATGCCTCGCAGAGAATGTGACACGTGCGGTGAAACACCCGAAGCAAAAGATGAAACACAGGAGCAAAAGAAGAAGGAACATTATCACCCCAGATGATCTAATTCGCCGCGGAGTCGAAACTGTGTATTCATCGCCTGTACAACCTCCATCTCCTTGCACGTCTCCTCCGCCATCTTCATCATTGTATCCATGACGCAGCATTTCTCGACGCGAGCCTTCATCATCTGTTCCACGGCCATATTGTGTACCTTGACAGCAACCGGGTGCTCGATGCGGAGCTTCACCAACTCTTCCTTCTATTCCATGGCGAGGGACTGCATCATCTTCACCGAGGAACTACTATTCTCATGCAGCTTCTTCCAACCGACGTTCTTCTCCTTCAACAGGTCGATCTCGTGGCAGAGCTTCGCATTGTCCTCCCGAAGTCGTAGGATTTCGCCGGTCACCTTCTTCTCCGAGGCAATGCTCTTCTTCAGCAGCATCACCAAGCCGGCGGTCAACTCCCCCTGCTGATTGAGCTCAGGGCAAGTCGTCGAGGCTCTCCTTCAGCAACTCCATCAAGCCTTGGATGAACTCCTTCTGCTTATTGAGCTGATCGGGCATGCCGTCGAGGGATAACGACTCCAGCTCCGCCAGCTCGGCATGTTCTCCTCCGCGGCTAGGGCGCTCCTGGGAGCCATCGCCTGCCCGTGAGAGATCTTTGGAGGTCTCTGCGTGGCGGCGAGCCCTTTCTTTTTTTCCGCAGCCTTGGTTGCCGCTCCCTTGTTATGAGTAGTTCTCGACCTAGAGCTCCGCTCACCGGCCATGGCAATGACGGACGAAGAAGAAGCACTTATGAGGAGGAAAGGTAGAGTTATTTTCGGTTAGTTAGTTCCCCTTTTTATAACCTAAGTACTAGCACTAGTACTAATACCTGCATAGTGGGAACACGAGCAGGTTTGGTATGTACTACTAGTAGGTGTGAGCAGTATTAATTGATGGTTTTGGTTTCGAGCCACGAAACGGCTCCCGATGAGTTTAGCGAAACATAAATTTCAAGTACTACACTGCTCAAATGCGTAAATATTGAGTAGTATGTTACTATCAAAAATTGGCACAAAATACGAAGGAGACCAATGGAAGTACTACTAACAACCCACGATTTAGCTACTCGCATGCGCGAAGTGGAGTAATAATGTCTTTCTTCCGCCCTCACGTCCACTCAATTTGCATGCGTTGTATTAATCGACCATCAATGAAGTGAACAACTTTACACGTGTCAAATTATCACATGCGGTGGATCTTGGTACAAAATTGCATCCGCCCATGTACCCGCGTGTGCGTGCGATGAATGAGTGCGTGCATGGTGTGCGTGCACATCTTCGCTTCGTGCATGTACTGCCAGTATGGCTCAGGGAGGACGAGTACAATCTTTTGGAACCAGCAGCACGTCACTGTGATCAATCCACGCAAGGAGGTCGCGACAATGCCTACACATGTGCCACGTGGCTTCATGAACTGTAAGAGAAACACTGTGTAGTGTGCCATTGTTATTCTAGTTTACGTGTTTTGCACAAACTCGAAATACTAGTAAGGTACACATGCATTGCACGCATCAGATTTTGCAACCAAATTATGAATAAATACCACACTATAGCATGTAAGCTCTGAGTCATATATGCCTGATGTAGCCCTTCGTTTAATTCTTATAGTTCATCTCATTCAAAATCAATTAGTTTTTATAAAAAAGCTAAGAATGCGGGAATAGGAAATACATGGGATTATAGTGGAATGTCGTCTTGAATCCTACAGGATTGTATGAGTGTTTGATTCTGCATAGAAAAAATGCAGAATTCTTTCAAAGAGGTTTGAGTGGATGGGATGTTTCCTATGAAATCTAGTGCAAATGAATCATATGGAAAAATTCCTATGGTTTACAATCCTACGAATCAAACAACCAAGATAGGAAAAATTCCTATTGATTAGAATCCTCCAAAATTCCTTTGAGAATCATTTGAATCAAAGAAGCCCTTAATATATCCTATGATTCATGGAATTGTGCGTTGTAAAGCATAAAATAAAAAAAAATAATGGCAATTCAACTAGAAAAATTTTTTGGGCAGTTATGATACGGAAGAATCTAGAACAAAAAAGAACCACTGTTGTTTTGAGGTTTGTGCATTATGCTTAAGTTCAACCATGGAGTCTGCTAGATTGTACATGTGGCAAAATCCGGTGGGTGGGCTAGAGGATGGTGCGAGGGGCCGAGTGGAGGGAGACTATGAAGGAATGCACAAGTGGAGATCGATATTTAGAGAGAGGGGGCGAACACGTGCGCTGATGCGCGCAGTGGCGGAGCCATGAAAAATAAATGAGCTAGGGGGCCAAGCATTGCTAATCCTTTACGAGGAGGGTCAATTCATGAACTTAAACCATTTTTAGCAGCGCATTAAACCATTCATCCATGCCTTGATATATAGTGATGTTAGGGGGAGGGGGGCAGGGCCCTTACTGCCCCCTGTCTTCGCCATTGTGCACGCGTCTGAGAGATGAAGAGGAAGGCATGGATGATGAGAGGGGGACGTTGGATACATAATTAATGTGGGTTTATTAGCTATATATGTTAATCCTATATAGAGAGATATAGATTGATCGATGTGGACGTGGGAAAGAGGGTGAGACCTCACTGGATATATCGATTGATCGATTTGTGTGGAAAACTATGAAAGACCTAGCTATTCACACACATACATAGAGGAACATCGATCATTGTGCATGCACGCGTAAGAGATAAAGAATGCCCGATATGATGGAGAGGGGGATGTGTGTTGGTGTGTGCCTTCATGGGAGACCAACCTGAAGAAAAAGATTGCATGCGTGCGATGGATAACGCCAACTGGTACTGTGTGTGCATGCATGCACAGGAGAAAGCTAGTGGTACAATTATAAAGAGAAGACTACTATGTGGGTGTAAAAGAATAGCTGAATAAGTGAGGTCACAATCAATGTAAAGTTGAATTCAAATATTTGAATAAGAGATCCTAATGTTTGAAACCCATGCATGCATGAATATAACGGAGATCTGCGTGGTGTGGTTTGGAAATGAGCATGTTGTAATGTATACACATTGAACAAGGTCAGACTGATTTGAACTTGAGATACCGATGGCACACATCATTTGGCCATGTCGCATCCGTGCATGGACACACTGTTCGAATTGGAGATGATGGGCGGCTTTTGCATCACATATCTATATCTATACCCCTATATATATATTATATTTTTTAATATTGTGTGCGGGTAACTTTAACTTTGAAATATGGTCATTGGATGAGGCGAATCCGATGATCCAAAGATGGCAAATTTGAGCACTACTGGCCATTGGATATCATCTAGATTCCACCAGATTTCGCCACATGTATAATCTAGAAGAGTCCATGGTTGAACTTAAGCATAATGCACAAACATCAAAACACAAGCACTTCTTATTTGTTCTAGAATCTTCCATAGTAGAATTACCCAAATGTTTTTTACATGATTTGCCATTATTTGTTTTTACTTTGAATGAATCTTAAAATAGATTAGCTTTCTTATAAAAACTAGATGATTTTGAATGAAATGAACTATAAGAATTAAACGAACATCTACATCGTGCATATATTACTCAAAGCTTGCATGCTATAATGTGGTATTTATTCATAATTTGGTTGCGAAATCTCATGCGTGCAATGCACGTGTACCTTACTCTAGTCTAAATATTGTTTGTGTGTGTGTGTTGTGCGTGTTGAGGTGCAAATTGTCTTTTTTTCGGTACACGTTAAGCTTGGTCTTCTGAAATTTCAAGCCGCGCCTTGTTATGCCGAAAATTCAAGCTAGCGTCTCTGGCTATCATGCTGCGAAACTACCGTCTCTTCAACTCGCGCCTTGTTAGCCCGAAATATTTAAGATATATCTTTGTCTCGTTATGCTCCGACAACTCCCTCCATGTCAACCCACGCCTTCCTATTCCGAAATTACAACGCACGCGAAAACTCCCACCTCCTGTGAAATCTAGACACACGAAATGCCCGTGGTACCCCTGAACCGAAAGAACCGCCTCAAATCGGTGGGGGTACTTTCATAACTTACCCCACATTTCGGACAAGCGTGTCTCTAAGACATGGTTCCCCACTGCCATCCCATCCGCCCACCCATTCGTACACCGAGGCCGCGAAAACCCGCGACGAGACCCCACACCCTGCTCCGTCCGCCACCCATCCGGAGCCTCTACCCCGACGACGTCGCCAACAGCAACACCTCGATGTCCCTCATCCACCGTACCGGATGAGGATCTGTCGTCGATCTCATCGTCTCGTCGGTTCAGCCACCATGTCCTCCACCTCCAAGGAGCTGCCCCGACGTTCCCCTTATCTTTTGCGCCACCTCCATACCCACAACGCCATCTTCACCTGCACCACTGGAAGAGCATCATCATCACCGTTTCCTCAAATGAAGCTGCGGCCTAATCGGCGCCACCAAAGAGGTTGTACACTAATCGCCGCATTTTCTTCTTGATTTGATCTCACGGTGCTGCCGGCGCTCGGTCCCGAGCCGACACGGTGCGACTCCATCCATGGTGGCGTCACCGGCCACTTCCTCCACAGCGTCGCTCCCTCGGCGGCAACGTCCACATCAGTAGGACCTGCTACTGCTTTAGCTCTCGCTCATGCTGCTGCTCTGCTCTAGCTCTCGGTCCCCTGCCTGGTCTGCTCTTGCTCGCGCTGCTGCTCTCGCTCTTGCTCTTGCTTGCGATATTGCTCTGATTTACCTACACTTCAGTCGACTGAATCGACTTTTGGGTCAGTCGATTTTCAGGTGGTGGGGTGGGGGGCTCGCCGGGGTGAAGGAAGAACCAGCCGTAGCGGGGAGGGGGGCTCACCGGAGAGATATCCCACTATCTATCTTAGGGTTCAGGATGGGGGCGCTGGTCGCCGGGATGGCGGGGCGTTGGCGGGGCGGTGGCGTGGGGATCGCCGGAGAAAAAGCTCGGCACAGGGTGGCCTAGAGGGATGGCCGGGGCGGCGGCGGACCGACGGTGGGGAGTGTTTTCGGGGCGGGCGGGGCAGCGCACCGCTGGCCGCGGGCGGGGGGGGGGGGCTATGGTTTGGCCGGCTCAGGGGGTGGTGGTTGAAGATGAACCACAGGCCCTTTATTTCATATCCAACGGCTGCAAAATCGACTGACCAGAGATGAAAATGTCAGTCGACCGACGTGTAGCCTCACCTTGCTAGTGCGTTCAGTTTTGACAGCAAAATTCAGTTTCGACAATAAAATTCAGTTTCGACAGTTAAGTTCAGTTCGACAGTTAAGTTTAGAGATGAGCGGCTGATGTATTTTACATCTAGGACTTTGTGGTTATGTATTTTACGTCATGTATTGGAGATGCTATTAGAATTCCACTCAGGTTAACGTTGTTAGTTTACGCTCTTGTCCTGCTTCAGCCTCGGCTTCGTACAACTCACTGGAGCTGCTCCAACGACGAAACCCTCCATCACAGCGGAGCAGTACCTCGGGCTCCATCTCCAGACGCCTAATATCTTCTTCCCCTCCTCTGATAGCCAAGTCAGCCGGAGCATCCTCACCGGCCAACCCAATCACACTGAGATCGACATGGCTTCGCCAAAGAGGTTATACACTTGTTGCATCTCTTTTTTACTCTACATGTTATATATATTGTCCACTGAGCACTCGTAGTAACGGGAAATGCAATTATTTTATCCTACTATATGACAAGCAGTGAGGTACCAGGCGACTTAGCTATCTGTGATGGACTCTCTTGAATGCCATCATTATTTATCTCTGCGCGTTTCAGCTATGCGTTTGTCGATGGGCCTGGGAGTTGAGCTAGTATGGCAGAGGCCTGGGTCCAAAGTAATAAAAGTAGCACAAAGACATTTTTTTAGTGTAGGATTTTCCTTGCTCAAGCCTGCCTACTAGAATCGCCCGTGCTTGAAAGGAATAGTGAATGAAAAACATCGGAATTGGAAAGTTTCCTATGGTACTACTTTTCATGAATTTGGTGCAAAGGAATGGAGCAAAGGAAAACTGTAGGATTTGTTCCTTTAGTGTCTCCTTGAAAGAAAAACCGTAGGACTTCTAATTTCCACTTCTCCTCCTTTTCATATTCCTATTCATCAAACACAAGACTAAGAGATAGTAGCATAATAGCATTATAACCGTACATTTTCTTGTGGTTTGACTTAATCTCACCATGCTTTTTTGCATCCCGTGATCTTCCAATTGTTGTGAATCAAACACCCAGATTGGCAGAAATCCTGTGTTTTTAAATTCTCTGTTTTGCACGTGCATTCCTATCTTATTCCTGTCTATTTCCTATACCTACATTGTTAGAATCCTCAAATTCAAACAAGCCCTTACTCAATTACTTCTGTTACAGATATGTGTCAAAGAAAACCTTGTGTGGTTTGTCCTGCTCCTGCGGCGTTGTGTTCCACCCCAACTCCGCTGCTCCTACGGTGGAAGGGTTCACCATAGCAGGGATCCGCTCTCCAAATTGTCTTTCGCCGACTCAGATGTTCTTCCCCGCCGCCGGCAGCCACAACAACTGCATTACCATCATCAACTGAGCAGATGACCTTGAGGACTACACGGGTCCGCAAGAGAGGTCGCACTCTTCCGTGTCTGCTTACGTTATGCGTCGCGTAATATGATGACATGCTACATTATCATCATGTTCACCTATTAGACTCCGAGTCAGTTCCAAACTAATGTTGAAACTTGAGTTTTTAAATGGTTGTGGGGTACATATTGGGGCAGGAATCAGTACTATCTATCTACTATCTGGTTAATCTCCAGTGTCTACTATGAGTTTCATGTCGGGGCAAACAAACATTAAAGGATCCATTATCTATATTTTTTAACTAAAGCTATTATCTGCCTGCTATCATTCGTTTTGGGTCTATCCACAGTTTGCTACCATCACTCTGGATTTGTGCATGCACTCCTTACATAATCTCACTATGTTTTATGCATGCCAGTTATTGTACACAATGGAACTGATCATGTAGAGCAAAAGAGACGAGCCTTGCATGGCAATAAAATTTCATGCAGATGTCGTTCCATGGTGGGCGCAAAGGCAACCCCCCTCCACCCATTTCAGATCGTAATCAAGAGGAAGATAACTGTTATGAGGGGGATTCAAAAGGAGAATTCCACTCCTATTAACCCCATGAGGTCTTCGCTCTAACTTGGCATGCTGATGTTGGTAATATCATGCATATGGTGCCTTGCATTGCTTACTGTATACATTAAAGATGTCATCTGCTTAGTTTAGACATGCTTTGTGTCAATGACATCTGCTTAGTTTCTTTATCGTATATGTGAATCATGCAATGCCATCTTGTCTAGCCAGGCATCATATATGTGAATTTTGCAATGCCACCCTGGTTAGCCAGTCATCTTATACATGAATTATATCATGCCATCATTTTTTTATTACGTGTTAAATTTGTCAACAATTTTAGTACATTCAATTACTCTTCCTGTGCATCAGCTATTTGGCATGGTCATGGAAAAAATCTGGAGTGGAAACAAGGTCTTCAGAGCAGACAATGCTATTTGACGAAGCGCATGACTTGCTGGTTACCGATAGCTCCTCAGAGGAGGATTCAGAGATAGATGACCAGTCATATCCACCCCCGAGGTGCATGCCCTAGCTTGGTAGGGTTATGTTGCTCATATCGTGCGTATGGTATCTTGCATTGCTATGTCATTTGCTTAGTTTAGACATGCCTTGTGTGAATGCCTCCTGTTTAGTGTCTAATTACCATATATGTGAATTATGCAATGCCATCTTGTTGCAAGACATTATATATGTGAATTATGCAATGTTATCTTGTTGCAAGGCATTATGCATGTGAATTATGCAATGCCATGCTGTTTAGGCAAGCGTCATATATGTGAATTATGTAAGGAGTGCATGCACAAATCTAGAGTGATGGTAGCAAACTGTGGATAGACACAAAACCAATGATAGCATGCAGATAATAGCTTTAGTTAAAAATACAGATAATGGCTCCTTTAATGTTTGTGTGCACCCAACATGAAACTCATAGTAGACACCAGAGATTAACCAGATAGTAGACAGATAGTACTGATTGCTGCCCCAATATGTACCCCACAACCATTTAAAAACTCAAGTTTCAGCATTAGTTTGGACCTGACTCGGAGTCTAATAGGTGAACACGACGATAATGCAGAATGTCATCATATTAAGCGATGCATAATGTAAGCATACACGGAAGAGTGCGACCTCTCTTGCGGACCCGTGTAGTCCTCAAGGTGATCTGCTCAGTTGATGATGGTAATGTAGTTGCCGTGGCTGCCGGCGGCGGGGAAGAAGATCTAAGGCGGCGAAAGACAGTCTGGAGAGCGGATCCCTGCTGTGGTGAACCCTTCCGTCGTTGGAGCAGCTGAGCTGGGGTGGAACACAGCACCGCAGGAGAAGGACAAACCACACAAGGTTTTCTTTGACACATATCTGTAACAGAAGTAATTGAGTAAGGGCTTGTTCGAATTTGAGGATTCTAACAATGCAGGGATAGGAAATAGACAGGAATAGGATAGGAATGCACGTGCAAAACAGAGAATTTAAGAACACAGGATTTCTGCCAATCTGGGTGTTTGATTCTGTAACGCCCTCAATGCGGCTATATCTCCCACGTGTCGAAGCATGACTTAGAGGTATAATCGCATTGAGGGCATTACAAGTTGGTATCAGAGCCTTCCCCGATGTTAGGAGCCCCACTGCTTGATCGAATTAGCGGACGAGTTGAGTCTAGAAAAATGTTTTGAGTCATTTATGAATTATATATCGGAGAGTTTAGGAGTTCTTTTTACTCCCCAGTCCCTTCATCGCTCTGGTAAGGCATCCTCACGTAGGGTTTTGACTCTTCTGTTCTCAAATTTCACTAAAAAAAATTTAGGATCACGCGGGTATCTTGGAATCATTCCAATCGATTTGTGACGAGAACATTGTTCTTGGTACCTCCTGTCATTTAGGGGTTGTGGCAGTGTCCCGGGGAGCTGAGCTCCGAGGTGTTATCGTCACAATTTTATCGTTGTAGTTCTGGAATACCTGAGTTTAGTTTCGCCGACATCAAAAATCTCTTTTATGCAGTTGTTGGTGAGATAACCTCGACGCCACCCAGTACTAGGGCGGGAGTTCGGGAGTATTGCCATAACTCGTATAACGGATGCTTTTCGAAGGTTGAGGTAGATGGTTTCCGAAGGTTTCTTGGTTATGTGTTGAAGGATGGATACATCTGGATGTAGGATTTGCTAGTTTTGGGTGAGATATTATGCTTCCCCTGTATCCCCAACACCTGATTGCATAATCGGAAAGTTTCGGGAGTTTATAAGTGGGAATTCAAGTAGCTCTTAGGATATCTTTCCAACAGATGTATGATATTAAATTGGGGTTCGACGTCTAGTGGTCCGCCTATTCACGGTTGGTTTTACAGTGGTCTCGTTGTGTCTTAAAGAGTCCTTGGCTATGCCGACTCGGGGATGCTTCGTATGTCATGTGCACTGCCTTGTACATGATGGTGCTGTACGATCGATCCCGTGTAGGCCCCACCATGAAAACTTCGGACGAAATCTCTATCATATGTTTGTTCCCGCTTATTCTGCAAGACAATCCTTTGTTTTGTTTTTGAGTTGTGGTATTCAAGTTGCTTCGAAGTCAAATGTTGATTCCATACCTTCTCTAATGTTGTTCTCATACTCCGATGCGAATACTAATCCTTCAAGATAATCGAGATTGTCATGTAAATCCTTTTCAACCGATGTTGTTTCTTTTTAAGCGGATTCAATTTTTTCAACATCCGCAAGTTCAATTCTAAGCTTTCTCTCAACGGTGTTCGTTTCATCCATCGCAAGTTGCCTTTGTTTTTCCCGCCCACCCACCCTTTTTCCTCAAGGACTAAGATTTCTTTATCAAGTATCCTTTTATTCTTATGAAGTCTTCCTCTTCCTTTTCCATCAATATTCTTATTCAGTGATTCTCATGAAGAGTCTAATGGAGATTCAAGTTCATCATTCTTCATGCTTTTTCTTCTCCGATGGATTCAAGTCAAGTTTTGTTGATCATACCTTTTTCCTCGTTTCAATACCTTCTCATGCCGGTGCACCTTATGTTCATTCACCTCTCGCTATTCAACTATTCTGGAGTGCTCAAGCTATTTCGAAGATTCATGTTTCCACTCTGTTTTCGTTCAAACTCTTTTGAGGATGTTTTCTCCTTTTCAAGTAATCGTTCAACGGTGTATCTTTTGAGTGGTCCCTAACCCACTGGGTTTTTCCCAGGATCTTACCTGACCCTTCTTATTTTCCTGGTGCTATCCTCAAATTCTTTTAAAGTTTGACATAAGAATGATTCATCATCTGTCATATGTTTTTCTCCAAGATCTTTCAATTTCTTTTCATCTTTGGCTCAACCTCTCCTCTTTTAATCATTCTGGAGTGTCTCAACGATTCATGGTGGTGTTTCTCATCGTCATTCTCAGATTTTGAAGACCGAAGAAGAGTTTCTCTTAAATCTTGCTCCATTCTCTTCAAGATTCGTGATTCTAGCTTGTTGCCATCCTCTCATAATTATTTGCGATTGTGGGAATTCTTTTCACCTATCCGGAGCAATTCAAGAGTCTTCTCAGTTTGATTATCCGGAGTCCATCATTTCAGGTTTTTTCATTCTCAGCTTTCAGCTATCATTCTCCAAATTTTACCGGTGCTTTGTTCAAGTGATCTTTAATCGGCTCGTGATCTCTTCGTTCTCATGTATCTAAATCCTCTCAAGCATATTCGTTCATTTTATAATTTTTCCCAGCGATTTGTGCCTTTTTCCAATTCCATTTTCAAATTCTTACCGGTGATTCACCCCTTTTACTTCGTTCGTTTTCAATTCTTACCGGTGGCTCGTTCAAGATTTCTCTTCCTTTGTTATTGTATCGATTCATTTGTTATTTCTCTCCTACCGGTGGTTTGTTCAATATTTTCCCATGTTGGCGCTATATCTATCTTAATGCTCTCTACGAGAATAAGTAGTATGTCAAATCCGCTGCTTGTCATCAATTTAAATTGGTGAAGGATAAGCATAATGTAATTCTTATTCTTGTTTCATCCAAGAGATTAATTCCTTATTCCGGAGGCTTATCAAATTCTCAGTTTCATTTGTTTCATCTTTTCCCGGAGTTCCAAGTTCTCTCAATTATTTCATCGCAAAGATCCATCTAATCATTGCAAGGATTCACCTTGTGTTCCAACCTCTCTTTCTTCCGTTTGATCGTTCTTTTTGTTACCGGAGTTCTTCATGAAGGTTCTACATGATGGTTCATCATGGGTTTAATTCCTTATCAAAGCGTTCATCAACTCTCCTTTCAGAGGAACTCAAGTTTTTCTTCATCTTGCCATCCGGAGTGCAATTCTTCCCTCCGTATCAATAGAGGTGGTATTACGTCATTCTTGATAATTTGAGTTCATGTTCCATGATTCACATGTTGTTAAGAATGAGATATATTAAATCCATCAACCTCTTCGTTGGAGTTATCTTGGGTTATATTTCACCTAAAGCTTTCCCTAAGGATTTGTTATTATTTATGGTGATTATAAATGATCCAAGTTCTTCATTTATCCTCCCGGTGAAATAAGTTCTCGTCTCCTTATTCATATCAATCCAATTCTTTTTCTCGTGAGTGGCAGGTTTTCATCTCTTAATTTGAGATGTACTCCACAAGACCATATCAAGTTTATCCTTTCATTGTTGGTTTTCCAACAACTCCGCTCGACCCGTTTCCTAAGGATGCCTTCTCAAGCTCTTTTGTGGCATAAGATGGCATTTTCTTCTCCATTCTTTTATTTCAATTATCTATCTTCTATTCTTTCTTCCGGAGGCCTTGTGATGTTGCTCTTTTCAATCATCATCTCGAATTGTGAAGTTCATGTTTTTCTTTTCGTGCTTATCCTTTTAACTGGAGTGTTGTGCCCTCTGCTCAAGTTCCCTCATCTTATCAAGTTCTTATTAAATCCCTTTTCCTTTTTAATCGAAGTTCTGCCCGATGTTGTTCTTCCTTGTTCATCTTTTCTAATGGAGTGTTTTCAACTTCACTTATCTCCGTTGTAATATTTTTTCTCGAGTTGTTCAACCTCTCAAGGTTCTTTGGTTTCACTCGTTTGTCAAAGAAGCAACTTAGCTTTACCTCTTCTCTTTCTCTTCTGTTTTCCCTCCGGTGCCATTCTAGATCTCGGGACGAGATCCTCTCGTAGTGGTGGAGTGTTGTAGCGCCCCGAGACTGATGAGCCAGGTGTCCTCCAGTTATTCGCTGTTGTGGTGTTGTCTTTGCTTGCGTGTCATGCATTGCATATCATGTCATCATGTGCATTGCATCATCATGTTTTCAAAACTTGCATCCGTCCGGGTTCTCCTCGTTCCTTCTGTTGTCCGTTCTGAGCCCAGACACACTTGCACACGCCCGCGACACGTCCAAAATATTATTTTATAAGTGGCCGGAAAATGTTCTCGGAATGGGGTGAGAGTTGGCGTGTGGTCTTATTTTAGTGTAGGTAGACCGCCTGTCAAATTTCATCGCATTCAGAGTTCGTTTGATAGCCCAACCGTTAAACTATAGCGGCAGTATAGTCGGTCTATCGTCGGATGTTTTCGGTCTCCGGAAACGGATGCCGGGTTGCATTCCTCATCTCTCTTCTCAGTCTGACCACACACTTAACCTCGTTCGCCTAACCCCTCTCTGCACATCGCGCGCGTCCGGAAGTTGTCCCAAACCTGACCCGGGCAGTCATCACCGTTGGGTCCAGATCATACCCTAACATCTACAAAACATCTCCATTTTCTCATTTGAGCTCCCTAGCCTATATTTCCCGACCGTCCGATTACGATCGGGGAGACGGATTAGCCCCTACCTAAAATTCTTATTGCTATATATAGTCCAACCCCTAGACCAAACCCTAAAATCTAGGGACTTGTCCCTGCCGCCGCCGCCGCACTCATCTCCCAAATCCCCATCGGGATCCACCCCGATCCACCAGCCAACCAAAGCCGCCTCCTCCTTCCTCGTTTTCCCCATCAGGCCAACCAACATCCCCTTCCTCGATCCCCTTCCCCGAGCTCCAGTACGCCTCGCGGTCACCGGGAACCGGTGTCCGCGGCCGAAGCCGGTCGACCCCGCCTCTCCTACCCGTTGACCACGCCGCCGGAGCCCCGCATCACGCCAAGCGTCGCCGGCGCCCAATGTCCCGCCGCACGGATCCGTCTCCCGAGCGCTGAGGACCCCGTCGTCGGACCAGCAGGTCCACTCGCCCCTTGCCCCTTTCCTTTTCCCCTGGTTCTCCTTCTCCTCTAACCATCTCTCTCTTCTGCTCATGAACCCTCGTCGCCCGCTTCCCTCTCGTTCGTCTTCCTGCGGATCCAGTCCTCCCGCTGCCGCCTCGCCAGCCTCACTCACGCCCCTGCTCGCCGGCGCCAAGTCCCTGTCGTCACTGCTCCGCTTCCCTGTCGAACAGAGGACGCCCGCTCGTCCCAGCCGCGTTGACCGCATCGAGCCACGACTCCTGAGCACCCACGGGTCGGCCTCCTCCGCGCCAAGGCCCAGTTCCTCTTCGCCAGATCCGCCGGCCTCCCTCTGCTTCCAACTGGGCCATGGCCCATGGTGAGAAACCCCCAGCGCCCATGTCCTGTTTTGGCCTGTAGCTCTAATTCGGCCCGATATGTTTTTTTCTGGTCCTGTGAATTTTGCGAATTATCCAGAGAATTACATATTTGCAGAAAAACCCTCTAACTTCATGCATATAATTACTCATGAACCATGCATCCATTTAAAACATGTCATATATGTAACTTGATTAGAATTTCATCTAGTTTAATAATTTGCAACTTTCATCTATGTTCAAAATGTTTAAAATGATGTTTGCATATAATTCGCCTCTTGCCATGTTAAAATGATTTAATTCATAACTAAATAACCGTAGCTCCATTTTAAATAATCTTTATATGTAAATGGGGTAGAAAAATGCCTAGATTTACTTGGTGCACTCATCTTGCATGTTTAACAACTCTAAAATAATGTTTAGGGCAGAACAGTACCAAATCTATAATATGCTCATGAGGAGTTTCCGGAATTGTTGTTTGTTGCTTCCGGCCTCATTTAACCTTGACTAGATAGGTAGTTTTACTTTGCTTCACCATCTTGCCATGTTTAACAACATTTAATATTGTTGGGTAAATAAACGAGAGAGAACTAAATAAGTCATCTGGTGTTTTCTTTAATATGCAACTCCGTTGCATATTGAGCTCCACTTAATTTGTAGGGTTGCTTGTGCATTTTGCCATGCCATGCGTCATTAAACCGGACATGCATCATACTTCGTTGTGCATCATTCCATGTTTATGTGATGTTTGTTTACGATGTTGTTTGCTTCTTTCCGGTGATTCCTCTTCGGATTGTTTCTGTTAACGTCGTGTTGTGAGGATTCATTCGACTACGTCCGTTTGCCTTCTTCATGGACTCGTTCTTCTTCCTTGCGGGATTTCAGGCAAGATGACCATGCCCTCGAAATCACTTCTATCTTTTCTTTGCTAGATGCTCGCTCTTTTGCTATGCCTATGCTGCGATACCTACCACTTGCTTATCATGCCTCCTATATTGTTGAACCAAGCCTCTAACCCACCTTGTCCTAGGAAACCGTTGATTGGAGATGTTGTTCCTTGTTGGAACATGTTTACTTGTTGGGATATCACAATATCTCTTATTTAATTAATGCATCTATATACTTGGTAAAGGGTGGAAGGCTCGGCCTTATGCCTGGAGTTTTGTTCCACTCTTGCCACCCTAGTTTCCGTCATATCGGTGTTATGTTCCCGGATTTTGTGTTCCTTACGCGGTTGGGTAATAATGGGAACCCCTTGACAGTTTGCCTTGAATAAAACTCCTCTAGCATGGCCCAACATTGGTTTTACCATTCGCCACCTACCTTTTCTTTCCCTTGGGTTCTGCAGACTCAAGGGTCATCTTTATTTTAACCCCCCCGGACCAGTGCTTCTCTAAGTGTTGGTCCAACTGAGCGATGTTCGGAGCTACCAGGGGCATCTCTGGGCTGGCCCACCCGACGTTTTGCTCATCCGGTGTGCCCTGAGAATGAGATATGTGCAACTCCTATCGGGATTTGTCGGCACATCTAGGAGGCTTTGCTGGTCTTGTTTTACCATTGTCGAAATGTCTTGTAATCGGGATTCCGATTCTGATCGGGTCTTCCCGCTAGAAGGAATATCGTTCGTTGTCCACGAGAGCTTGTGATGGGCTAAGTTGGGATACCCCTGAAGGGATTTAAACTTTCGAAAGCCGTGCCTGCGGTTATGGGCAGATGGGCATTTGTTAACGTCCGGCTATAGAAAACCTGAAGTTGACCTTAATTAAAATACATCAACCGCGTGTGTAACCGTGATGGTCTCTTTCCGGCGGAGTCCGGGAAGTGAACACGGTGTTGGAGTTATGCTTGACGTAGGTTGTTCTAGGATCACTTCTTGATAATAGTTTCTCGATCGTGCTTTGCCTTCTCTTCTCGCTCTCATTTGCGTATGTTTAGCCACCAAATATGCTAGTCGCTTGCTGCAGCTCCACCTCATACCTTTACCTTACCCATAAGCTTAAATAGTCTTGATCGCGAGGGTGCAAGATTGCTGAGTCCCCGTGGCTCACAGATACTTCCAAAACCAGCTTGCAGGTGCCGATGTTACCGAGCAGGTGACGCAACCAAGCTCAAGGAGGAGCTTGATGAAGATCTTGTCCGTTGTGTTGCTTCGTTCTAGTTGATCAGTAGTGGAGCCCAGTTGGGGTCGATCGGGGACCTTGTCGCATTTGGGGTTCTTCTTTTATTTTGGTTCCGTAGTCGGACCTTGATTGTATCTGGTTGATGTAATGCTTTATTCATGTATTGTGTGAAGTGGCGATTGTAAGCCAACTATATATCTTTTCCCTTATTGTATTATATGGGTTGTTTGCGAAGATTACCTCACTTGCGACATTGCTTTCAATGCGGTTATACCTCTAAGTCGTGCTTCGACACGTGGGAGATATAGCCGCATCGAGGGCGTTACAGATCACAGGATTCAAAAAAGCATGGTGAGATTAAGTCAAACCACAAGAAAATGTACGGTTATAATGCTATTATGCTATTATCTCTTAGTCTTGTGCTTGATGAATAGGAATATGAAAAGGAGGAGAAGTGGAAATTAGAATTCCTACGGTTTTTCTTTCAAGGAGACACTAAAGGAACAAATCCTATAGTTTTCATTTCCAATTCTGATGTTTTTCATTCACATTTCCTTTCAAGCACTGGCGATTCTAGCAGGCAGGGTTGCGCAAGGAAAATCCTACCCTAATTTTTTTTGTGCTACTTCTTTTTCTTTGGACCCAGTCCACTGCCATACTAGCTCAACTCCCAGGCCCATCGACAAATGCATAGCTCAAACGCGCAGAGATAAATAATGATGGCGTTCAAGAGAGTCCATCACGGATAGCTAAGTTGCCTGGTACCTCACTGCTTGTCATGTTACTACGAGTGTTCAGTGGGCAATATATATATATATATATATATATATATATATATATATATATATATAACATGTAGAGTAAAAAAGAGATGCAACAAGTGTACAACCTCTTTGGCGAAGCCATGTCAATCTCAGTGTGATTGGGTTGGCCGATGAGGATGCTTCGGCTGACTGATACGTCTCCAACATATCTATAATTTTTGATTGCTCCATGCTATATTATCTACTATTTTGGACTATATTGGGCTTTATTTTCCACTTTTATATTATTTTTGGGACTAACCTATTAACCGGAGGCCCAGCCCAGAATTGTTGTTTTTTGCCTATTTTAGTGTTTCGGATAAACAAAATATCAAACGGAGTCCAAATGGAATAAAATATTCGGAAACGTGATTTTGTCACCGAACGTGATCTAGGAGACTTGGACCCTACTACAAGGGATCAAAGAGGTGGTCACGAGGGTGGGGGGCGCTCCCCCTAGGGCGCGCCCCCTGCCTCGTGGGCCCCTCGGTGCTCCACCGACGTACTACTTCCTCCTATATATACACACGTACCCCCAAACGATCAGAATAGGAGCCAAAAACCTAATTTCACAGCCGCAAGTTTCTGTATCCACGAGATCCCATCTTGGGGCCTGTTCCGGAGCTCCGTCAGAAGAGGGCCGTCATCACGGAGGGCTTCTACATCATCCTAGCCCCTCCGATGAAGTGTGAGTAGTTTACCTTAGACCTTCGGGTCCATAGTTAGTAGCTAGATGGCTTCTTCTCTCTCTTTGAATCTCAATAGAAAGTTCTCCCACTCTCTTGTGGATATCTGTTCGATGTAATCTTCCTTTTGCGGTGTGTTTGTTGAGATCGATGAATTGTGGGTTGATGATCAAGTCTATCTATGAATAATATTTGAATCTTCTCTGAATTCTTTTATGCATGATTGGTTATGTTTGCAAGTCTCTTTGAATTATCCCTTTGGTTTGGCCAACTAGATTGGTAGTTCTTGCCATGGGAGAAGTGCTTAGCTTTGGGTTCGATCTTGCGCTGTCCTTACCCAGTGACAGAAGGGGAAGCAAGGCACGTATTGTATAGTTGCCATCGAGGATAACAAGATGGGGTTTATTTCATATTGCATGAATTTATCTCTCTAAATCATGTCATCTTGCTTAAGGTGTTACTTTGTTTTTAACTTAATACTCTAGATGCATGCTGGATAGTGGTCGATGAGTGGAGTAATAGTAGTAGATGCAGAATTGTTTCGATCTACTTGCCACGGATGTGATGCCTATATACATGATCATGCCTAGATATTCTCATAATTATGCTCAATTCTATCAATTGCTCAACAGTAATTTGTTCACCCACCGTAGAATACTTATGCTCTTGAGAGACGCCACTAGTGAAATCTATGGCCCCCGGGTCTATTCTCATCATATCAATCTCCATCACTTTTATATTGTTTTGCTATTTACTTTGCCTTTACTTTTTACTTTGCATCTTTATATCAAAAATACCAAAAAATATTCTATCTATCATTTCTCACTCTCGTAAGTGACCGTCAAGGGCTTGACACCCCTAATCGCGTTGGTTGCGAGTAGCTATCTCTTTGTGCAGGTACGAGGGACTTGAGCGTGGGATCCTACTGGATTGATACCTTGGTTCTCAAAAACTGAGGGAAATACTTGCGCTACTCTGCTGCATCATGCCTTCCGCTTCGGGGAAAACCAACGCATGCTCAAGACGTAGCACTGACTTGGCTATCGGAGGAGGGGAAGAAGATCTTAGGTGTCTGGAGATGGAGCCCGAGGTACTGCTCTGCTGTGATGGAGGTTTCGTCATTGGAGCAGCTCCGGTGAGTTGTACGACGTCGAGGCTGAAGCAGGACAAGAGAGACAACGAACAATGTTAACCTGAGTGGAATTCTAAAAGCATCTCCAATACATGACGTAAACTACATAACCACAATGTGCTAGATGTAAAATACATCAGCCGCTCATCTCTGAACTTAACTGTCGAAACTGAATTTAACTATCGAAAGTGAACTTAACTGTCGAAACTGAACTTAACTGTCGAAACTGAATTTTGCTATGGAAACTGAATTTTGCTGTCGAAACTGAATGCACTAGCAAGGTGAGGCTACACCTTGTTCGACTGACTTTTTAATCTCTGATCAGTCGATTTTGCAGCCGTTGGATACGAAATCAAGGGCCCGCGGTTCATCTTCAACCTCCACCCCCTGAGCCGCCAGCCACCACCGGCCAAACAGCAGCCCCCCGCCGCCCGCGGCCGGCAGTGCGCCGCCCGGCCCGCCCCGAAAATACTCCCCACCGGCGGTCTGCCGCCGCCCGGGCAATCCCTCTAGGCCCCCTCGTGCCGAGCTTTTTCTCCAACGATGCCCACGCCACCGTGCCGCCTGTCACACCCTAGCCAGTTCAAGCATTAGAGTGTGCGTCATGTTTAAATTTCTCTTAAATTTTAAATGGGGATGGCAGAACCCCCAGCACCCACCCTGGAACAACTAGGGTTTACTAAAAACTTTCTCAATGAAACTGAAATGCCCTTCTAAAAAGCCCACCCTTTTTGTTTTGGGTTAAGACCTTGGACAAAAATGGTGCACATTTTTCTAGGACATCTTAAGGTCATTGAATTAATTCTTATAGTATTTTCATTTGGGCATTTAAATGCTATAAAATATTTTAAATTCTCAAATAATCATAAACCAAAATGTTTGTTGTTGGATATATTCTAAGCAGTGGCCATGATTAATTTTATGATTTATGGAAATGCCCTGGCATTTTTAATAAAGCCCTGAAGTTACAGAAATAATAGAATAAATAAAAAACAGAAAAGGAGAGAGAGAACAGAACTTACCTGGCGCAGCCCACCGGCTCGGCCCAGTCCACTGGCTTTTGCCAGTCGTCCTCCTCCTCCCGCCAGGAGGACGAGAAGCGCATGGCCGGCGCCCGCGGCCACACACCGGCCACCTCCTGCTTCCGCCGACGCCCCAGACGCTCCTACGAGTGCCACGCACTCCCCCACGCCCCCTCTCTTTCTCCCCACTCTCCCTGTGGCCTCTCCCCCTCTCTAGCTCTCTCCCCATCCCCTTCCGAGCGCAGCCGTTGCCGCCGACAAGCACCACCGCAGCCACCACCGTCCACTCGCTGCCTCGCCATGCCAAGAAGCTCCGCTGTCATCCGCTGCTTCTCCTCGACCCATCCCCGAACGCTCGCTCACCCCGGAGACGCTGCACCGAGCTCGTCTTCAACCTCGGTCGCCGGAGATCCCCCTCGCCGCCTCGCTCGCTCCAGCTCTTCCCCGAGCTCGCCGTTCGCTCCCCTGCAACCGCAGTGAGCTACTGACCCGATTCCCCCTCTCCCCGCGCTCATCTGCACCCTCTAACCCCCATGGCCATTGGAGCTGAAGCTCGCCACCGCCACAGAACATCACCGTCGTGGCCACAGCCACGTTGGATCGCAACCGAGCACGCCTTCGTCTTAAACACACTCGTAGGAGCCCGTAGCACCCCCGCGCGCCCCTCGCTGTGCCTGCTAGCGACTAGTTCAACCTCGCCCGAACTCCGGCCGCCGCGGACGTGCTCGCCGCCGTTGTCTCCGGCCACCCCAGCTCCACCACTCGACGCGGATCACTCCCCGCATCACATAGATGGTCTCCGCCATCCTTTTGGTCGCCGGAGTGCAAAACCCGAGCCCTCCGCCGCGTCTGGCCTCGCTGGCGGCTAAACCCGAGCCCTTTGACCATGGACTGACGCGTGGGCCCAAGTTGACTCCCCCCTAAGCCTATGACAGGTGGGGCCGCCTGCTAATTAGTTTAGTATTAGAGTTAACTAGTTTTAATTAGTTTAGTCACTGACAAGTGGGCCCAGGCCCCACTGACAGTTAATTAGTACTAATTTAATCCTGTTAATTAGCTGAGCAACTGACAGACAGGGCCCACGAGTCAGGTTTGACCTGGCCGACCCAGTTGACCCGCTGATGTCACACCTATGTCATGCTGACGCATTAATTCAATTACTGGAATTATTCTTATATAGGAAATTCCAGAAAATAGCCAAAACTTCTAAAAATCATAGAAAATCAACCATAACTCCAAATCAAACAATTTATATATGAAAAATGATCAGAAAAATTCAATCTATCCATCTGTAATCGTTTCATGCATGACAAAACAAGTTAACATTTCTGTTTAAGCAGAATAAGATAATGCACTAATAAGGCCATGTTAAATGAGCTAACATTTGAATCTTTGATTCAAATGAGTTCATTCCTTTCTGTTTTAGCTTGCATTAGGCCAAGACCCTTTCATTTTGCCATGTCATAGCATGCATCATATTATTGCATACCCTCATGTGTTGATTATGTTCGGTGTGTCTTTCGTGGTAGGTTCTGCCTCCGAGGATAACCCCGAGTATCCGTCTGAAGGGCAGTACCCTACTACCACTACATCAGGCAAGCAACCCATTGATCATTACGATACAATCCCATGTTCTCACATCTGCTCTTGTTTACTGCATTAAGACAATGCAATTGAAACTGTTGTGTGCTAGGGTAGTTGAACCCTTATCCTCTCCATGACCTGTCATTGCCATAGTAACTAGATGAAGCCCACTAGCATGTGTAGGAGTTGATTGAGCCGTGTATGTGTTTTCTACCTTGCTATGCCTGCTATGCTTAGAGCTGTGTCAGGTTTGGTTCATCTGGGTGATGGGCTAGAATGAAATGATTATGTCGGTAATGTGAGGGATGTGTTGAACATGATTTGGTAAAGGTATCGATGAGAGCCCATGTAGGTGTACATGGTGGGTTGTTTCATTGAGGCCGTCCCTAAGAACTGAGATCTGTATGTATGATTTAAGATTCAGTTACTACCATACATTAGGCCCGAAACCAATGGACCCTCTCGGCTTCTTAATCACCCTAGTACTCTGTCCAGGAGTTGCAAATAGTTTCTGGTGTTTGAAGGTTATGTGTTGGCGGCCGTGCGTAGCGCTCACCCTAGGGGTGGGCTATGTTGCGGTAGATACACCGTGGCACGGTGTACCGAGTCAACCGTTTGGTGTCTCGGGAACCCTGTTCACATCGTTCGGGGCCGTATGTGGAAACCTCGGCCGGACTCCCTGCGGATGGAACCTGAATAGGCGATAAACCTGGACTAGAGGCTTAAGTGTGAGGTACGCCATGGCCAACAACCTCGTTGGGCTTCCGCTTGTAGGTTGCCGAGTACATGTCGTGTAAACGGCGATAAGTGGTGAAAGCGTGTATGAAGAAGTACACCCCTGCAGGGTATAAAACTATTCGAATAGCCGCATCCGCGGTAAAGGACTACTTGGTTGCCTATACAGTTCATAGACAAGCTAATGGATACTACTAAAAGACTCAAGATAAGTGTGAGTACCGAGGATGGCCCTCTCGTAGGATGACGAGGGAGGATCCCCGGTGGAGTATTCTGTTGGTGATTAGTGGACTCGTGTGCGAAAAACTATTTTACTAGTGGAGTTCCGTAGGATAGCTTAGCAAAGAGTCAAAGCTGGCTTGCTGCAATAACCCCACCACCTTCTTGAGAATGAGCATGTATAGTAGGTTCTGATGTAAGACTTGCTGAGTACCTTTGTACTCATGTTTGCTTAATTACTGTTTTCAGACGACAACACCGCCCCCTCCGATGGGTTTTATGTAGACCTTGATGTCGACGAGTGACTAGCCACCCAGGTGGTGATCCTGGCCATGGAGGGCCCTATGTAGATAGACAGGCTTCGAGAAGCCTTCTTGCTTTCTAGTGTCTGTACTCAGACTATTTGCTTCCGCATGTGCTTGTATGCTTGTATGACTTGAGTGTCGGGTCATGTGACCCCTACCTGTATGAACATGTTATGTATGGCTCTCTGGAGCCTTTAAATAAAGTACTTGAGTTGTAGAGTTTTGTTGTGATGCCATGTTGTATGTACTCATATCGGGCATATTGTGTGTATGATTGAAATGCTTGGTATGAGTGGGATCCGACAATCTAGTTGTTTATCCTTGGCAGCCTTTCTTATGGGGAAATGTAGTCTAGTGTTCCTCGAGCCATAGTAGTCCGCTACAGCCCGGTTCACCGGAGTCCTGCTAGCCCAGCACTACTGCTCAGGACACTTGACTGGCCGGCATGTGTTTCACTTCGTTCCTATGTCTGTCCCTTCGGGGAAATGTCACGCGGTGACATCCGGAGTCCTGCCTAGCCTGCTACAGCCCGGGTTCCCCGGAGTCCTGTTAGCCCAGTGCTACAGCCCGGATTCACTCGCTGATGACCGACATGCTCGATGTGATTCATGTATGCCTGTCTCCATAGGTCTGCGCCGCTTTGGGTTCACGACTAGCCATGTCGGCCCGGGTTCTCTGTCATATGGATGCTAGCGACACTATCATATACGTGAGCCAAAAGGCGCAAACGGTCCCGGGCCATGGTAAGGCGACACCCGGGGGGAATACCGTGCGTGAGGCCGCAATGTGATATGAGGTGTTACCGGCTAGGTCGATGTGACTTGGAATCGGGGTCCTGACAGCGTTGGCATCAGAGCCGGACTGCCTGTAGGTTCGTTGAGCCAAACTGGTCGATGTCGAGTCTAGAAATGCTTTAGTTATATGTAGTGGAATTGATTGTGGGAGGGAACATAAGGATCTTTTACTCCTTTACCTTATGCCCTCTGATCTGAGTCATTCTCTTCTCATTCAACATGGGTTAAGGACTAGGCTCTCTTCTTCTATCAGGTTCACGTGTTACTAATCCGTAGTAGCTTATAGGATTTTTGTTACAAGCCTCAGTACAGTTTCTACTACTTTTAGTATGTTGTTAGTTGAATCAGAACCTTGATATGATGTTGTTGAGTGGTATTGCAAACTGTTGTGGATGTCTCAAATCTTTTTCTGAGCATTTATAGCTGTTATGCTGTCCAATTTTCCCTAGAAATTATAATGCCTTTGCATTGTCGTTGTGCTTTCAGATGGCCACTCGTGCTCAAAATCAAGTGGTTCGCCTGACCCGGTGCCTCAATGTGCCCGGTCATACTACTATGTTAGTCCGGGTAATGATCGAGACGGGTTACCGTTGGTATCCCGAATACACTGTCGAAGAGCAGTTCAGAGACTTCAACCAGAGCCAGTACCTCTTATCCTGGAGCCACTGAGCCCCTTCATTGTTCCAATGGACTCGGGGTTACTGTTGAGATGGCTGTGCAGGATGCTGCCTATTCCATGATGACCATCATGCGAGTCCGGACTGGCCTACTTCGGAACACCGACTTCCGTTATATGCCAGCTTCACTTCCGAGAGTGCAAGGGTATCTCCAGGCTCTCTATGCTGACCCCACACATGAGGAGTCACTACTCCGCACCACTGCTGAGATGCTCGAGGATAAGGACCGCGAAAATTGGGCCTTTCATATGGAGCTTTTTAACTCTCGCGCTGATCACTGGGCCACTTTGACTCGGTTTGCATCGGCGGTACAGGCAGGATACATGGATCTGAGGGATCTGTACCCTGTATGATCTGGATTGCTAGATTGTATGGAGTGGCGCGATGTGGGAGGCATCACCCCTCCTCGTGGTCCCCGTCTGCCACCACCTGTGGGACCAAGGCCACATCCGAGTCCCTTTGGTCCGCAGGTTCCGCAGGACCGTCTGTTCCCAGATGATCATGTTCCACTTCCAGGTTTTGGTGGCGACTTCTATGAGGATTACTACGGAGCCGTCTGAGCTAGTAGTAGTTCCACTAGTATTGTAGTAGTTGTATTCTCCACAGTCCTGCGTGACCGTGGGATACGACTTGGTGTGTATCACGCTCTGAAGGTGTAGGAAAATAATGTATAGGAGCTTGGAATGCCTCCGATGAGATGTAATGTCTTTCACCGTAGTTGTACTCTAGCCTGGGCTTGTACTAAACTATGTACGGTGTGTATGACCAATGGTATATATATGGCAGTTTCTATATTACCATGTCGTGCAATGAACATCTCTGCATTCCGTGTTATCCATTACATTCTGCACTTCCTTGCTAAGTTTGTGCCATCCTTATCTAAACCGTTGTCTTGTTTTCTCCTAGGATGGTCAACACCCATAGCAACCCTGCTGCCCCGGAGCAGGGGGAAGCCAGTGCAGCTAGGGGTGAAAATTTGCCTCACCCGCCTTCTCTGGCCGAAGTGATGCTGGAGGCGGAAAGAAACAAGCGTGAGACTAACCGCCTGCTAGAGCGGATTGAGCAGAACACTGCACGCCATCAGCGAAATGACTTGGTGTCAATCAATGACTTCATCAAGCTGTACCCACCAAAGTTTAACCATTCCGTCGAGCCCCTCGACGCGGATGACTGGCTTCGCAGCATCACCCACAAGCTACATTCTGCCAATGTAGCCGAAGCTGATAAGGTTACTTATGCTGCCTATCACCTCGAAGGCCCTGCTAGCCTTTGGTGGGAAAACTTTGAAGCTATGCGCCCGGTCGGCCAAATCACTACTTGGGCTGAATTCAGTGAGGCTTTCCGTGAGCATCACATTCCGGAAGGTCTCATAGATCGCAAGAGGGAAGAGTTCTGCAATTTCACCCAAGGAAGACTGACTGTAGATGCATATAGTCGTGAATTTGGGAATCTGGCACGATATGCTCCTGAAGAAGTATCTACCGACGCTAAGAAGCAGGCAAGGTTCCGCAAGGGACTTAGCCCTGAGCTTCGCCGCGATCTTCGTCTGCATGAGTGCACCTCCTTTCAGAAGTTGGTCAATAAAGCCATCAGTGCTGAGTCAGGCCAGTCTGACTATGACGCTTCACGCAAGCACTCACGTGATTTTGGCTCTTCATCCGGCTCTGGAGCTCAGAAGCGCCGGGTGTGGATTCCAAGCACGGCACTGCCACCCAGGTTCATTCCGAGGCCATCCTTTGAGGTGCCTCATCCCAACCAGCAGTTTGCACCGCCCAAGCCCTATGGTGGCCCCGCTGCTAATGCTGCTCCATGTCCCAATGTTGTGACATGTTTCAAGTGTGGAGAGCCGGGTCACTATAGCCGAGAGTGTCCCCAGAACAACAACCCCAATCAGTCTGGAAAGTCCGTTGGCCGTGGTAAGCCAGCGGGAAAGACATTCTACGCCAAGCCGGTCACCACTGCACGTGGCCATGTCAACTATGTCTCAGCCGAGGAGGCTCATGAGGATCCTAACGTCGTCCTTGGTACACTCCTTGTTAACTACCATCCGGCATCTGTTCTTTTCGATACTGGAGCATCTCATTCATTCATATCCGAGAACTATGCTCGATTGCATAACACGACATTCTGTGACATGCCCACTTCCATGGTAATTCAAACTCCGGGTTCCAAATGGCAAACTTCTAGAGTAAGCCATGGGAACGAAATTCTTGTTGATAGACGTGTCTTCCTTGCATCCTTAATAGCTCTCAAGTCCTCGGACATTAACATCATCTTGGGTATGGACTGGATGTCAGCTCATTATGCTAAGATTGATTGTGCCACTAGAACCGTTCAACTTACTCACCCATCGGGCAAGACAGTCAATGTCTTAACTCGAGTGGCCAAGCGCCAGCTTTACTCCTTAGATGCCAACCCCCTTCTAGACCTTGAAGATATTCCGGTAGTCCAAGACTTTCCGGATGTCTTTCCAGAAGAACTACCAGGTGTTCCACCTGACAGGGATGTCGAGTTTGTAATAGACCTTGTTCCAGGAACCGTTCCAATTTCTAGAAGACCCTATAAGATGGCACCCTTAGAACTAGCCGAGCTTAAGAACCAACTCGATGAGTCCTTGAAAAAGGGTTTCATCCGTCCTAGTTCCTCTCCTTGGGCTTGCCCCGTCCTCTTCGTCAAGAAGAAGGATGGAACGGATCGGATGGTTGTAGATTACCGACCTGTCAACTTGGTCACTATCAAGAACAAGTACCCGCTTCCCAGGATCAACGATCTGTATGATCAGCTCGCTGGATCCTCAGTCTTTTCCAAGATGGATTTGAGGTTGGGCTACCATCAAATCAAAATCAGAAACGGGGACATTCCCAAAACGGCCTTTGTTACTCGTTATGGCCAATACGAGTACACCGTTATGTCCTTCGGTTTAACCAATGCCCCAGCCACCTTCTCTCGGTTAATGAACTCGGTCTTCATGGAGTATTTGGATAAATTCGTCGTAGTTTACCTCGATGACATACTCATCTACTCCAAGAATGAAGAGGAACATGCCGAACATCTAAGGCTGGTATTGACGAAACTTCGAGAGCATCGCCTTTATGCCAAATTCTCCAAGTGTGAATTTTGGTTGCCAGAAGTGACCTATCTAGGCCATGTAATCTCTGGTAAGGGTATTGCTGTCAATCCCGAGCGAGTTCAAGCCGTCCTTGATTGGACTCCACCTGAGACGGTCAAGCAAGTTCGGAGCTTCCTTGGCTTAGCGAGCTATTGCCGCCGCTTCGTCGAGAATTTCTCCAAGGTTGCTAAACCTCTAACTGAACTCCTCAAGAAAGATAAAAAGTTCGAGTGGACCCCACAGTGCGAGTTCAGCTTTCAGGAACTGAAAAGACGCCTGACATCTGCTCCCGTACTGGTACCACCAGATTTCTCCAAGGACTTTATTATCTATTGCGACGCCTCGCGACAAGGACTAGGTTGCATACTCATGCAAGATCGTCAGGTAATTGCCTATGCTTCACGGCAATTACACCCACATGAGGAAAACTATCCCACACATGATCTAGAGCTTGCAGCTGTAGTCCATGCACTCAAAACTTGGCGACATTACCTCCTCGGTAATCGTTGCGAGATCTTCACCGATCACCAAAGTTTGAAATATATCTTCACCCAACCGGATTTGAATCTCAGGCAACGACGTTGGGTCGAGTTGATCTCGGATTACGACTTAGGAATAACTTACACCCCGGGCAAAGCCAATGTCATGGCTGATGCGCTAAGTCGTAAATCTTATTGTAACAACCTGATGTTACAACAAAGTCAACCACTTCTCCACGAGGAATTTCGTAAGCTCAATCTTCACATTGTTCCTCGAGGATTCCTATCCACCCTGGTGGCGAAACCTACCCTTACGGATCAGATCATCAAGGCACAGAAGGTAGATCCGGGAATCTCCCGTATTAGAGAAACATTAAGAAAGGAGTCGCGAATTGTTTCTCCGTTGATGATCAAGGTGTCGTATACTTTGGAAACCGCTTAGTGGTTCCCAAGGCACGAAACCTGAGGCGGCTGATCCTTAAGGAAGCTCATGAATCCCCTCTCACCATTCATCCCGGTAGTACTAAAATGTATCAAGACCTACGCCAGAGGTTTTGGTGGACTAGGATGAAGAGAGAAATCGCTCAATACATTGCTAATTGCGACGTTTGTCGTCGTGTTAAAGCAGAGCATCAACGGCCTGCTGGCACCCTTCAACCTTTGGCTATTCCTGAGTGGAAATGGGATAAAATCAGTATGGATTTCATCACTGGGTTTCCCAGGACCAAGAGAGGGAATAATGCCATCTTCGTCGTGATCGACCGTCTTTCCAAAGTAGCCCATTTCCTACCTGTTCGTGAGAGTATCACCGCTAGCCAGCTAGCTGACTTATACATCTCCCGAATAGTGTCTCTTCATGGTGTCCCATTGGAAATTAACTCAGACCGTGGGAGTCTCTTCACCTCTCGATTTTGGGAAAGTTTCCAAAATGCTATGGGAACTCGTCTCTCTTTTAGCACCGCCTTCCATCCTCAATCAAGTGGTCAAGTAGAGCGAGTCAATCAAATTCTGGAAGATATGCTCCGAGCTTCTGTCATCTCATTCGGAATGGGTTGGGAGAAATGCCTTCCATTCGCGGAGTTTGCTTATAACAATAGTTATCAAGCTAGCTTGGGCAAAGCTCCTTTCGAAGTTCTCTATGGACGAAAATGTCGAACGCCTCTTAACTGGTCAGAAACCGGGGAAAGACAACTCTTTGGCCCGGATATGATTCAGGAAGCAGAAGAGCAGGTTCGCGTTATTCGTGAGAAATTGAAAACAGCCCAATCTCGTCAAAAGAGCCAATATGATCGTAAACATAAGCTCATGACTTATGAAGTCGGCGAGAAGGCTTACCTTCGGGTTACTCCGTTAAAGGGAACCCATCGTTTCGGTATCAAAGGCAAATTGGCTCCTCGTTACATCGGACCCTTTCGCATTCTTGCCAAACGAGGAGAAGTTGCCTACCAATTGGAACTACCTTCGCATCTTTCCAGAGTTCACGATGTCTTCCACGTTTCTCAACTCAGGCGTTGCTTCGCGGATCCTATCCGTGGAGTGGACCACGAAACGCTTGATCTACAAGATAACCTCTCATATCGGGAATATCCCGTTCGTATCCTTGATCAAGCCGAGCGTACCACTCGACGCCATAATATCAAGTTTCTCAAGGTTCAATGGTCACACCATTCCGAGAAAGAAGCCACTTGGGAAAGGGAGGATCGTCTTCGACTCGAGTACCCCACCTTCTTCCCGGAGGATCCTAAATCTCGGGACGAGATTCTTTTGAGTGGGGGTGAGTTGTCACACCCTAGCTAGTTCAAGCATTAGAGTGTGCATCATGTTTAAATTTCTCTTAAATTTGAAATGGGGATGACAGAACCCCCAGCACCCCCCTGGAACAACTAGGGTTTACTAAAAACTTTTTCAATGAACCTGAAATGCCCTTCTAAAAAGCCCACCCTTTTTGTTTTGGGTTAAAACCTTTGACAAAAATGGTGCACATTTTCCTAGGACATCATAAGGTCATTGGATTAATTCTTATAGTATTTGCATTTGGGCATTTAAATGCTATAAAATATTTTAAATGCTCAAATAATCATAAACTAAAATGTTTACTGTTGGATATATTCTAAGCAGTGGCCATGATTAATTTTATGATTTATGGAAATGCCATGGCATTTTTAATAAAGCCCTGAAGTTACAGAAATAATAGAATAAATAAAAAACAGAAAAGGAGAGAGAGAACAGAG
Organism: Triticum aestivum; assembly: GCF_018294505.1. NCBI lineage: Eukaryota > Viridiplantae > Streptophyta > Magnoliopsida > Poales > Poaceae > Triticum > Triticum aestivum. The sequence continues at coordinate 250,100,820 of NC_057797.1, forward strand.
ACTTACCTGGCGCAGCCCACCTAGCCCACCGGCTCGGCCCAGTCCACTGGCTCCTGCCAGTGTCCTCCTCCTCCCGCCAGGTGGACGAGAAGCGCGTGGCCGGCGCCCGCGGCCACATGCCGGCCACCTCCTGCTTCCGCCGACGCCCCAGACGCGGCTACGAGTGCCACGCACTCCCCCACGTCCCCCTCTCTTTCTCCCCACTCTCCCCGTGGCCTCTCCCCCTCTTTGGCTCTCTCCCCATCCCCTGCCGAGCGCAGCCGTCGCCGCCGGCAAGCACCACCGCAGCCACCGCCATCCACTCGCTGCCTCGTCGTGCCAAGAAGCTCCGCCGTCGTCCGCTGCTTCGCCTCGACCCATCCCCGAGCGCTCGCTCGCCCCAGAGACGCTGCACCGAGCTCGTCTTCAACCTCGGTTGCCGGAGATCCCCCTCGCCGCCCCGCTCGCTCCAGCTCTTCCCCGAGCTCGCCGTTCGCTCCCCTGCAACCGCAGTGAACTACTGACCCGTTTCCCCCTCTCCCCACGCTCGTCTGCGCCCTCTAACCCCCATGGACATCGGAGCCAAAGCTCGCTGCCGCCACCGCACGTCGCCATCGTGGCCACAGCCACGTTGGGTCGCAACCGAGCACACCTTCATCTTCAACGCACTCACAGGAGCCCGTAGCACCCCCGTACGCCCCTCGCCGTGCCTGCTAGCGACTAGTTCAACCTCGCCCGAACTCCGGCCGTCGCAGACGTGCTCGCCGCCGTCGTCTCCGGCCACCCCAGCTCCACCTACTGCCACCACTCGACGCGGCTCACTCCCCGCATCACGTAGATGGTCTCCGCCGTCCTTTTGGTCGCCGAAGTGCAAAACCCAAGCCCTCCGCCGCGTCTGGCCTCGCCGGCGGCTAAACGCCGGCGAGTTTGACCCCCTTTGACCGTGGACTGACGCGTGGGCCCAGGTTGACTCCCCCCTGAGCCTATGACAGGTGGGGCCGGCCTGCTAATTAGTTTAGGATTAGAGTTAACTAATTTTAATTAGTTTAGTCACTGACATGTGGGCCCAGGCCCCACTGACAGTTAATTAGTACTAATTTAATCCTGTTAATTAGCTGAGCCACTGACAGACAGGGCCCACCAGTCAGGTTTGACCTGGCCGACCCAGTTGACCCGCTGACGTCACACCTATGTCATACTGACGCATTAATTCAATTACTGGAATTATTCTTATATAGGAAATTCCAGAAAATAGCCAAAACTTCTAAAAATCATAGAAAATCAACCATAACTCCAAATCAAACAATTTATATATGAAAAATGATCAGAAAAATTCAATCTATCCATCTGTAATGGTTTCATGCATGACAAAACAAGTTAACCTTGCTGTTTAAGCAGAATAAGATAATGCACTAATAAGGCTATGTTAAATGAGCTAACATTTGAATCTTTGATTCAAATGAGTTCATTCCTTTCTGTTTTAGCTTGCATTAGGCCAAGACACTTTCATTTTGCCATGTCATAGCATGCATCATATTGTTGCATATTGTCATGTGTTGATTATGTTCGGTGTGTCTTTCGTGGTAGGTTCTGCCTCCGAGGATAACCCCGAGTATCCGTCTGAAGGGCAGTACCCTACTACCACTACATCAGGCAAGCAACCCATTGATCATTCCGATACAAACCCATGTTCTCGCTTCTGCTCTTGTTTACTGCATTAAGACAACGCGATTCAAACTGCTGTGTGCTACGGTAGTTGAACCCTTATCCTCTGCATGACCTGTCATTGCCACAGTAACTAGATGAAACCCACTAGCATGTGTAGGAGTTGATTGAGCCATGTATGTGTTTCCTACCTTGCTATGCCTGCTATGCTTAGAGTTGTGTCAGGTCTGGTTCATCTGGGTGATGGGCTAGAGTGAAATGATTATGTCGGTAATGTGAGGGATGTGTTGAACATGATTTGGTAAAGGTATCGATGAGAGGCCATGTAGGAGTACATGGTGGGTTGTTTCATTGAGGCCGTCCATAAGAACTGAGATCTGTATGTGTGATTTAAGATTCAGTTACTACCATACATTGGGCCCGAAACCAATGGACCCTCTCGGCTTCTTAATCACCCTAGTACTCTGTCCAGGAGTTGCAATAGTTTCTGGTGTTTGTAGGTTATGTGTTGGCGGCCGTGCGTAGCGCTGACCCTAGGGGTGGGCTATGTTGCGGTAGATACACCGTGGCACGGTGTACCGAGTCACCCGTTTGGTGTCTCGGGAACCCTGTTCACATCGTTCGGGGCCGTATGTGGAAACCTCGGCCGGACTCCCTGCGGATGGAACCTGAATAGGCGATAAACCTGGACTAGAGGCTTGAGTGTTTAGGTAGGCCGTGGCCGACACCCTCGTTGGGCTTCCGCTTGAAGGTTGCCGAGTACATGTCGTGTAAACGGCGGTAAGTGGTGAAAGCGTGTATGAAGAAGTACACCCCTGCAGGGTATAAAACTATTCGAATAGCCGCGTCCGCGGTAAAGGACTACTTGGTTGCCTATACAGTTCATAGACAAGCTAATGGATACTACTAAAAGACTCAAGATAAGTGTGAGTACCGAGGATGGCCCTCTCGTAGGATGACGAGGGAGGATCCCCGGTGGAGTATTGTGTTGGTGATTAGTGGACTCGTGTGCGAAAAACTATTTTACTAGTGGAGTTCCGTAGGATAGCTTAGCCAAGAGTCAAAGCTGGCTTGCTGCAATAACTCCACCACCTTCTTGAGAATGAGCATGTATAGTAGGTTCTGATGTAAGACTTGCTGAGTACCTTTGTACTCATGTTTGCTTAATTACTGTTTTCAGACGACAACACCGCCCCCTCCGATGGGTTTTATGTAGACCTTGATGTCGACGAGTGACTAGCCACCCAGGTGGTGATCCTGGCCATGGAGGGCCCTATGTAGATAGACAGGCTTCGAGAAGCCTTCTTGCTTTCTAGTGTCTGTACTCAGACTATTTGCTTCCGCATGTGCTTGTATGCTTGTATGACTTGAGTGTTGGGTCATGTGACCCCTACCTGTATGAACATGTTATGTATGGCTCTCTGGGAGAGCCTTTAAATAAAGTACTTGAGTTGTAGAGTTTTGTTGTGATGCCATGTTGTATGTACTCATATCGGGCATATTGTGTGTATGATTGAAATGCTTGGTATGAGTGGGATCCGACAATCTAGTTGTTTATCCTTGGCAGCCTTTCTTATGGGGAAATGTAGTCTAGTTTTCCTCGAGCCATAGTAGTCCGCTACATCCCGATCCACCGGAGTCCTGCTAGCCCAGCACTACTGCTCAGGACACTTGACTGGCCGGCATGTGTTTCACTTTGTTCCTATGTCTGTCCCTTCGGGGAAATGTCACGCGGTGACATCCGGAGTCCTGCCTAACTTGCTACAGCCCGAGTTCCCTGGGGTCCTGTTAGCCCAGTGCTACAGCCTGGATTCACTCGCTGATGACCGACATGCTCGATGTGATTCATGTATGCCTGTCTCCATAGGTGTGCGTCGCTTTGGGTTCACGACTAGCCATGTCGGCCCAGGTTCTTTGTCATATGGATGCTAGCGACACTATCATATACGTGAGCCAAAAGGCGCAAACAGTCCCGGGCCATGGTAAGGCGACACCCGTGGGAATACCGTGCGTGAGGCCGCAATGTGATATGAGGTGTTACCGGCTAGATCGATTTGACTTGGAATCGGGGTCGTGACACCGCTAATGCCCCGCCATCGCCGGCGACCACCGCCCCCATCCTGAACCCTAAGATAGATAGTGGGCTACCTCTCCAGCGAGCCCCCCTCCCCGCTGCGCCTGGTTCTTCCTTCACCCCGGCGAGCCCCCACCCCCTGAAAATTGACTGACCCAAAAGTTGATTCAGTCGACTGAAGTGTAGCTAAATCAGAGCAGCATCGCAAGCAAGAGCGAGAGCAGCAACGCGAGCAAGAGCAGTAGCAAGACCAGACCAGGCAAGGGGCCGAGAGCAAGAGCAGAGCAGCAGCTCCTACTGATGTGGACGTCGCCGCCGAGGGAACAATGCCATGGAGGAAGTGGCCGGCGATGCCGCCGTGGATGGAGCCGCGCCGTGTCGGCTCAGGACCGAGCGCCGGTAGCACCGTGAGATCGGATCAAGAAGAAAATGCAGTGATTAGTGTAGAACCTCTTTGGTGGCGCCGATTAGGCCGCAGCTTCATCTGAGGAAACGGTGATGATGATGCTCTTTCGGTGGTGCAGGTGAAGACGGCGGTGTGGGAATGGAGGTGGTGCGAAAGACGAGGGGAACATCGGGGCAGCTCCTTCGAGGTGGAGGACAGGGTGGTTGAACCGGCGGGATGATGAGATCGACCAAGGATCCTCATCTGGTACGGTGGATGAGGGACGTCGAGGTGTTGCTGTGGACGACGTCGTCGGGGAAGAGGGTCCGGCTGGGTGGCGGATGGAGCAGGGTGTGGGGTTTTGTCGCGGGTTTTTGCGGCCTCGGTGTACGAATGGGTGGGCGGATGGGATGGCAGTGGGGAACCATGGCTTAGAGACGTGCTTGTCTGAAATTTGGGGTAAGTTATGAAAGTACCCCCACCGATTTGAGGCGGTTCTTTTGGTTCAGGGGTACCACGGGCAATTCGCGTGTCGGGATTTCATAGGAGGTGGGAGTTTTCGCGCGCGTTGTAATTTCGGAATAGCAAGGCGCGGGTTGAGATGGAGGGAGTTGTCGGAGCACAACGAGACAAAGATATATCTTAAATATTTCGGGCTAACAAGGCGCGGGTTGAAGAGGCGGGAGTTTCGCAGCACGATAGACAGAGACGCTAGCTTGAATTTTCGGCATAACAAGGTGCGGCTTGAAATTTCGGAAGAACAAGCTTAACGTGTACCAGAAAAAAAGACAATTTGCACGTCAACATACACAACACACTCAAACACAATTTAGACTAGAGTAAGGTACACGTGCATTGCACGCATGAGATTTGGCAACCAAATTATGAATAAATACCACATTATAGCATGCAAGCTTTGAGTCATATATGCATGATGTAGATGTTCGTTTAATTCTTATAGTTCATTTCATTCAAAATCATCTAGTTTTTATAAGGAAGCTAATCTATTTTAAGATTCATGGAATTGTGCGTCGTAAGACATAAAGTAAAAACAAATAATGGCAAATCATGTAGAAAAACATTTGGGCAATTCTGATACGGAAGATTCTAGAACAAATAAGAAGTGCTTGTGATTTGATGTTTGTGCATTATGCTAAAGTTCAACCATGGAGTCTTCTAGATTATACATGTGGCGAAATCTAGATGATATCCAACGGCTAGTAGTGCTCAAATTTGCCATCTTTGGACCATCGGATTCGCCTCATCCAACGACCATCTTTCAAAGTTAAAGTTACCCACACACAATATAAAAAAATATAAAATATAATATATATAGGGGTATAGATATAGATATGTGATGCGAAAGCCGACCATCATCTCCAATTAGAATAGTGTGTCCATGCACGAATGCGACTTGGCCAAATGATGTCTGCCATCGGTATCTCAAATTCAAATCAGTTTGACCTTGTTCAATGTTTATACATTATAACATGCTCGTTTCCAAACCACACCGCGCTGATCTCCGTTATATTCATGCATGCATGGCTTTCAAACATCAGGATCTCTTATTCAAATATTTGAATTCAACTTTACATTGATTTTGACCTCACCTATTCTTTTACAACGACACTATAGTCTTCTCTTTATAATTGTACCACTAACTTTGTCTTGTGCATGCATGCACACACACTACCAGTCCGCATTATCCATCGCATGCATGCAATCTTTTTCTTCAGGTCGGTCTCCCATGAAGGCACACACCCACACACATCCCCCCTCTCCATCATATCGGGCATTCTTTATATTCACGCATGCATGACAACGATCGATGTTCCTCTATGCATGTGTGTATATAGCTAGGTCTTTCATAGTTTTCCACACAAACCGATCAATCGATATATCCAGTGAGGTCTCACCCTCTTTCCCACGTCCACATCGGTCAATCTATTCATCTCTATATAGGATTAACATATATAGCTAATACACCCACATTAATTATATATCCAATGTCCCCCTCTCATCATCCATGCCTTCCTCTTCATCTCTCAAACGCGTGCACAATGGCGAAGACAGGGGGCAGTAAGGGCCCTGCCCCCCTCCCCCCTAAGATCACTACATATCGAGGCTAATATGAATGAGATCATTAGACAATTGATGCTAACATGGTTTAAGTTCATGAATTAACCCTCCTCATAAAGTATTAGCAATGCTTGGCCTCCTAGCTCATTTATTTTTCATGGCTCCGCCACTGCGCGCAATAGCGCACGTGTTCGCCCCCTCTCTCTAAATATCGATCTCGCACTTGTGCATTCCTTCATAGTGTCCCTCCACTCATCCCCTCGCACCATCTTCTAGCCCTCGCCGGATTTTGCCACATGTACAATCTAGCAGACTCCATGGTTGAACTTAAGCATAATGCACAAACCTCAAAACAACAGTGGTTCTCCTTTGTTCTATATTCTTCCGTATCATAACTGCCCAAACTTTTTTTCTAGTTGAATTGCCATTATTTGTTTTTACTTTATGCTTTACAAGGCACAATTCCATGAATCATAAAATAGATTAAGGGCTTCTTTGATTCAAAGGATTCTTAAAGGAATTTTGTAGGATTCTAATCATTAGGAATTTTTCCTATCTTGGTTGTTTGATTCGTAGGATTGTAAATCATAGGAATTTTTCCATATGATTCATTTGCACTAGATTTCAGAGGAAACATCCCATCCACTCAAACCTCTTTGAAAGAATTTTGCATTATTTCTATGCATGATCAAACACTCTTACAATCCTGTGGGATTCAAGACGACATTCCACTATAATCCCATGTTTTTCCTATTCCCGCGTTCTTAGCTTTTTTATAAAAATTAATTGATTTTGAATGATATGAACTATAAGAATTAAACGAAGGGCTACATCAGGCATATATGACTCAGAGCTTACATGCTATATTGTGGTATTTATTCATAATTTGGTTGCAAAATCTGATGCGTGCAATGCACATGTACCTTACTAGTACTTCGAGTATGTGCAAAACAAGTAAATTAGAATACCAATGGCACGCTACACAGTGTCTCTCTTATAGTTGATGAAGCCACGTGGCACATGTGGAGGCGTTGTCGCAACCTCCTTGCGGGATTGATCACAGTGACGTGCTGCTGGTTCTAGAAGAATGTACTCGTCCTCCCTGAGCCATACTGGCGGTACGTGCACGAAGCGAAGATGTGCACGCACACCACGCATGCACTCATTCCCTCGCACGCACACGCGGGTACACGGGCGGACGCAATTTTATACCAAGATCCACCCCATGTAATAATTTGACGCGTGTAAAGTCGTTCACTTCATCGATGGTCAATTAATACAGCGCATGCAAATTGAGTGGACATGAGGGCGGAAAAGACATTATTACTCCACTACGTGCATGCGAGTAGTTAAATCGTGGGTTGCTAATAGTACTTCCATTGGCTCCTTCATATTTTGTGCCAATTTTTGATAGTAACATACTATTTACGCATTTGAGCAGTGTAGTACTTGAAATTTATGTTCCACTAAACTCATCGGGAGCCGTTTCGGGCCTCGAAACCAAAACCATCAATTAATCTTTACCTTGTTCCCATCACATTCGAAATCCTGCTCACACCTACTAGTACGTACCAAATCTGAACGTGATCCCACTATGCAGGTATTTGTACTAGTGCTAGTACTTAGCTTCTAAAAAGGGGAACTACCTACCCAAAGATTACTCTACCTTTCCTCCTCATAAGTGCTTCTTCTTCGTCCGTCGTTGCCATGGCCGGTGAGCAGAACTCTAGGTCGAGAACTACTCGTAACAATTGAGCGGCAACCAAGCTGTGCAAAAAAAAGAGAGGGCTTGCCGCCATGCAGAGACCTAACCGCGGAGGCGAACATGCAAAGCCAGCGGAGATGGAGTCGTTATCCCTCGATGGCATGACTGATCAGCTCAATAAGCACCTCAATAAGTAGAAGGAGTTCATCCAAGGCTTGATGGAGAAGCTGAAGGAGAGCCTCGACGACATGCCCGCTGAACTAAATCAGCAGGGGGAGTTGACCGCCGGCTTGGTGATGCTGCTAAAGAAGAACATTGCCTCGGAGAAGAAGGCGACCTGTGAAATCCTGCGACTTCAGGAGGACAAGGCGAAGCTCTGCCACGAGATCGACCTGTTGAAGGAGAAGAACGCCGGCTGGAAGAAGCTGCATGAGAATAATAGTTCCTCGATGAAGATGCTGCAGGCCCTCGTCATGGAACAGAAGGAGGAGTTGGCGAAGCTCCGCATCAAGCACCCAGCTGCTGTCAAGGTACGTAATGCGGCCGTGGAACAGATGATGAAGGCTCGCATCGAGAAATCCCGCTTCATGGACAGAATGAAGAAGATGGCGGAGGAGACGTGCAAGGAGATGGAGGTCGTGGAGACGATGAAGAAGCAGTTACAACTCCGCGTGAATTAGATCATTTGGGGTGATAATCTTCCTTCTTCTTTTGCTCCTGTGTTTCATCTTTTGCTTCGGGTGTTTCGCCGCACGTGTCACGTTCTATGCGAGGCATGAATAGAACAAGTTTTTTTTGAGGGAATGAATAGAACAATGCTAACAATGAGATGACTAGCAAATTAGATCATTTTTTATCGCCATATGGAACTGGGCTGCCGTGTTTCGTGCTCCTCCGTCGCAGTACTACTCCAGTGGAAAACTTGAGTATACCGCACGGTTCTTTGCTCCTCCTCGATCAGGTCGTCGGCGCATTTATACGAGCAGTCAAATCACAAGGCCCCGCCTTCCAGCAGTAATGAGCCATCAAATCACAAAGTCCCTCACCTCTCGTGAAACCGACCAAGCTAGACTGCCCCGCCCTCTAGCCTTTTAAAAAATGTACACTTTTGTATAGCAGTAGTATCAATGGACTGTGCCATGGATCAAAACTTGAAATTTAAAAATAGGTGGTACATATAGAGAGAGAGCTCGTCGCCAAATTATGCATATAGTACTATTAAAAAGGCGAGTCACAATAATGGTGTCTAGCACAACCCATCCCTCAAATAAAACTAAGAGAGTTCTTACATTTTAGTCCCATGACTAAAAGTAGTGGGACTAAAACATGCTAGCCTCACCCGTGCTTGGATCCAAATACTAAAAAGGCTAAAATCAAGTTAATGAGCATTTATTATCCTCCAAACCCTCCAATTCAGAACTCGTCTGTGTTAAAGGAGAGGAGTTAAATGAGTAGAGAGAGGACTAATCCACATTTTAGTAGGGGTACCCCTGACTACAAAATTTTAGTCTCAAGACTAGTTTTAGCCCCTCTTTAGTCAGGGGTGCTTGGAACTTTAGCCTCTTAAAGAGACTATTTTTAGTCAGACTAATATAAGTCCCTTGGATCCAAGCACCCTCTAAGCATCCTGGAATTCTTTGACAGAACTAAGCACCCTGAAATTCTTTGACAACTAAACTGCTGGCTATATGTACGTATATAATGTGAAGAAACGAGTGGTAGTACCATATGAACTAAAAGATGAAATGTAAGAAATACTAGTATGTACGTACTAAAGAGTTAAAGTAACGAGAAGAAACTTAACATAGTTCTGCTGGGGGCTCAGCACAACACACCCCTCAAATTAAATTAAGCACATCTAAAATTAAACTTTGCAACTATTCCGGTAGACACTGCATTAGATCCACCATGAGCAATGACACTGCCACCTTACTTGGAGTCCTCGTCCACGTCCTCTACTTCGTCCTTGTCCCTCCTCCTCTTGGTCGATACTTCTTTGCTTGAACCGCACACTTGGATGTTGCTCTTCATCCAACCCTTGTAGATATTGAAGCAAGGGTAGCCATCCATTGCAGCGTAGTGGATGTGGTCTATATCTAGTACATTCCGCTGCCATGCATGATGATGAAACGTGTATGGAGGTTTCTCTAGTTTACCGTACGAAGGATGAACCATGGCTCCTGCCAGGGTGAGCATTGAAGGCTGACGAGAGGACGCCAGCCGATTCTTCTGGAGGTCGAAGGTGTTGCCTACAATGAGGCCTATCCGACGCAGGACTTCTTTGTCGTTACCAAAGTCTACAGTAACGAATTTGACTAGGTTGCTCTCGAGGAAGTCCTTAAAATCCTGGCACTCAACATCGGCATGGCATATGTGGTAGACCAAGCATAAGTCATGCACGCAAAGCTGGATCACGGCGGGCTTCTTCCTCTCTTCGTCCTTTAGATCCTTCTCTGGTCCCAGGACTGTGGTGTACTCAACATCTAGCCCAGCGACCCACTCATCATCTGAGTCTTCGAACATGCATCTGAAGCGAGAAAGGCATCCTTTCACCGTCGCGGAAGGACGGGTGTAGATGACGTCAAACTCATTGTCGGTGATGGTTCTAACCTTTTACTCACCGCCGATCGTGGAGATTTGGGACGCCATGGATTTGGGAGGAGGGTTAGGATTAGTGGAACTGCCGTAATGTGAATGGACGGGACGATTAGGAGCGAACCGCCGTAGTATTGAAGGACGTGCGGGGACAAGTAGGAGCGGCATTAATTAATTGAATCGTCTTGCCTCCCCTTCGCATGCAGCCGCATGCAAGCCTCACGCGCACATCCCTAGTGCATGCTACGGCTGGGTATTTATTTCTCCCAATCAGCGTACGAAATGGGACTAATATGTGGTGATTTAATTACAGCGGGACTAATAAAAATGGGACTAATATGTGGTGATTTAATTATCTTCTCCTCTTAAACCACCGCCATTCCTCTCCTGTTCCAATCTAAATGCAGCGTCGCTCCTCTCCTCTTCCATTTCAAAACCACCACCCCTCCTCCCTTGTTCCAGTCCAAAACCAGTGTCGCTCCTCTCCCATTCTAATACAAAACTAGCGCTGCTCCTCTCCTCTTCCATTCAAAAACCACCGCCGGCAAGTGAAGGTGCTGTGGAGAAGTAGATCGATCGAGGAGTACAACTGATACGTGAGGATCACTGATGGCGACCCTGTGAAGCTAGCTAGGATGTTGGAGATACAGTCTTGGTTTAACAACAAGGAACAACTAGCGGTGATGGCGACATCCATGGCCAATTATCTGCAACAGAGCAAAAAGGCGGCGATACTCCCGGAGCGAGTCGCGCCGGAGTACATAGAGCTGCTCCCAGATGGAGCATCCACCAGAGATTGAAGGATCGAGCATCTACAGGGTGCCGTTTGTGAGGGTGTCCTGCCAGAGCGAGCCGGTGGAGTCCTCTTCGACCGAACCCAACTGCAAGAGGAGAAAAGCAGTTGGCCTGATGATGCTTCCCCGCTATCGTCTCCCTCGCCGTTCACATCGTCTCACGGGGCGGCTGTCTTCCGCCAAGGAATAGGAGGGGGCTGCCCGCCCCCAGCCCAATAGTCGGGTAGGTTGTGAATTGTCAGGAGGAGCTTAGGGTTGTCAGTATTTGTAGGTTGTGAATTGTGTTTTGTGTTGTGTATTTTGAGAGTACTTTCAGATATGAATGTCTTTTGAATTTCAGATTTGCAGTATTGAGCATATGAAGTATTTTATGAATTCTAGAGATCAATTTTTAGCACTTAAAAATGTAGTTTCATAGGAGTATAAAAGTGCAGACAATGTGATTCTCAGAGAAGAAATTGCAAGTTTCAGTTTCAGATAAGAAACTGCAAGTTCAGTTTCAGATAAGAAACTGCAAGTTCAGTTTCATATAAGAAAGTGCAACTTTCATAGGCTGAGCATTTATATTAACACGACCTTTTCAAATAGGGTTAACATCAAGTTGGAAGTTTTATTCATGGTCGAAAATGGAACTATCAGCTAGTTAACATCATGCTGATCAACATTCATGCATAGCACATCTTCATATGATGCATAGTCAAAATGCCCACACAATGTCGAGTGTGCATTATATATTATTTTATATGTTATTATATATTATTTTTATTGTCATCATATATTTAACAGATACTTACAGATGTAAGAAAACAATATCCCACATCTTATTAACTTATAAAAATAATTTCTTAACAAATAAAATCCTGGATTGTTTTGGCACGAAAATCCTAGTGATTGTGTACAAAAGCTTGGTAAGATTTAAGGACGAATGTAATAATATCACTTATTATTTAAATATATTTATAACAAAATGCTCAGCCCCTTTTTATTTTTTGATAACATTGCTGGCCCAACCCAACATTATAATTAGAATCAGCCCAACAAAATTGTGTATTTCGAGAAAGTGCAAATGGCCTGTATTTTTTTAGGAAATAAAATAAACGGGCCACATGGATGCTACATTATTTGTTCACCCAGCCCAGCTAATGGATGTAATTCAAAAAAAAGATCAAATTGACTGTAAATTCTACCGTGCAAAAAAAAGACTGTAAATTCTGAAAAAATGGGTTGAATATGTGCCACATTTTTTGTAGGCTGAAATGTGGGCAAATAGGTCAAAGCCAATGCAAGTCGTTGTCAATTTAGTCAACAAATGATTTTGACATGTTAGCCGTTGGATTTACATCCAACGACAGGCATCCATCTTCAATCTCTCGTCTTCTTCCTCCAGCGCCGCCGGGACCACCTCCCGCTTCCTGCTACTAGCAGCTCTACTAATTTTTTAGGAAATAAAATAAATGGGCCGTATGGACGCTACATTATTTGTTCACCTAGCCCAGCTAATGGCTGTAATTCAAAAAAAAAGATCAAATTGACTGTAAATTCTACCGCGCAAAAAAAAGACAGTAAATTCTGAAAAAATGGGTTGAATACGTGCCACATTTTCAGAGGCATAAATGTGGGCCAATAGGTCGAAGCCAACGCAAGTCGTTGTCAATTTAGTTAACAAATGATTCTAACATGTTAGCCGTTGGATTTACATCCAACGGCTGACATCCATCCTCAATCTCTCATCTTCTTCCTCTAGCGCTGCCGGGACCACCTCCCGCCTCCTGCTGCTAGCAGCTCTGCTTAGCACACTTTGCTATGAAGCACTAGTCCACCATTGGCCAGGCCATCCCTCCACCCCTTCACACCTCCTGTTCTACTCCACCGACTGTCGAACCACACCGCACTAGAACCAGTTAACCCTCGTATAGCTCTCCGTCTGTGACTCTACTCCCGCGTCTTCCCATCTCCGGCTCGTTGCTGTCCGGGACCTCGCCGTCGTCCACCACCTTGGATGCGCTCGGCACGGTGTGGTCAACATGGTCAACGAACGACACCATCGAAAGTAGACTATGCGTGGAGAGGTTGACAGCTGGGTCCACGGCCGCACACAAGGAAATGCCTCCTTATTACGCGCAAAATAATGATTCCTCCACCTGACATCTGGGACTCACCGGAAGGGCCTCTGTATTTCGCAAAAATAACGTGCCCCCCACTAACATGTCGGACCCACCAGCTATCTTCGCATGCAAGGAAGTGCCTCCTTATTACGCACAAAAAAATATATTCCCCCTGCCAGCTAGAACCCAACGTAGTGGGAGTCTGACTTGTGGGCTTACCAAGTTGACGGGGACGGAGGGCTTTGTCAACTTAGTCAATATGAACGATTCGAGCTCCTGTTACCGTATGATGTTCATCCAACGGCCGTGGTGCTTCTTCAACCTCTGGTCTTCTTGCTCCAGCCGCCCAAACCAGCGCCGGTCGTGCCGCGTGCTCCTGCCTCCCGTGGCCGGCTGTGATGCTGCGGAGGCCTCACCGCCCCCTACTACTCCCACCACTGGCCAGGCCATACCTCTACTCACCCACACCCCCTATTATTCTGCGGCGACAGCAGCCTCACACTGCAGCCAAACCAGTGAACCCTCATACTCCTCTTCACGTGGGCATCCACTGTTGCATCTTCCCCGGCTTCGAGTCGTCCCCTTCCTAGTCCTCGCCGTCGTCCACCGCCCTGGTGCTCTCGGCGCGACATGGTCAACGTGGTCAAGGAACGACTTCCATCGGACGTGGACTGTACGTGGAGAGGCTGACAGCTAGGTCCACGGCCACATCAAGGAAGTGCCTCCTTATTATGCGCAAAATAATGATTCCTCCACCTAACAGCGGGGACCCACCGGACGGCCACCGTATTTCGCGAAAAAAAATGTTTCCCCCTGACTGTTGGGACCCACCAGCTAGATCTTCGCACGCAAGGAAGTGCATCCGGGCAAAAAAACGATTCGCCACCCTGACTGCTGGGACCCACCAGCTACATCTTTGCACGCAAGGAAGTGTGTCCGGGAAAAAAACGATTCTCCCCCCTGACTGCTAGGACCCACCAGCTACATCTTCGCACGCAACGAAGTGCCTGACAGTCGGGACCCACCTGGTCGAAGCGTACGTAGCATTGTCATTCTGGTCCTGAACGTGTACGTACATATATACTGGTGGATGTATAGGCTTGCACGTGTTGTAGTAGAGGCGCGTACTTTTCGTAGTAGAGGCGCGCACATAGCATGTACACGTACGTACAGCGGCCAGGGTGCAAGAAAGAAAATACGGCCACGTATGTGTACATACGGGCGGGGTCTCGAACGCCTACTCGCGCATACGTACGGCCAAGGCTCGTGTACATGGGTAGGTCGGAATGGAGAAACAGTGTCGTCGGCGTGTTCATGGGGAGGCAACGGAATGCGTCATGTTCATGGGGAGGCAATGGAATGTGTCGTGTTCATGGGGAGGCAACGGAATGCGTCGTGTTCATCAGGAGGCAACGGAACGCATGGGAGCCAACCGGCTGGGTCCGAACGGAATGCGTGGTCGTGTTCATCGGGAGGGCTTGGACGGAACAGGCAATGGAAACGAGGCCTGGCGTACCGCAAAACAGAGGAAACGGACCTCCTACATTCAGAACGGGGTCTTGTTGATTGGGAGGGGTGTGGCGTACCGCAAAACAGAGGAAACGGACCTCCTACGGTCGAAACGGGGGTCCTGTTGATCGGGAGGGGTGTGGCGTACCGCAAAACGGACGAGACGGACCTCCTATGGTCGAAATGGGGGTCCTATTGATCGGGAGGGGTGTGGCGTACCGCCAAACGGACGAAACGAACCTCCTAGGGTCGAAACGGGGGTCCTGTTCATCGGGAGGGGTGTGGCGTATCGCAAAATGGGACTCCACGGGATACGGTTCATCTCCACCGTCGACCTCCTCCAGCCTCCACGGGCTCCAGTTCATCCAGCCTCCACCGCGCGCTACTCGACCGGCTACTGTTCAACCACCCCTCCACGGGCATCCCTCCACCGTCTACTGTTCATCTAGCCCTCCACACCACGGGGGCCTGTTCAACCACCCCTCCACGGGCACCACTCCACCGTCTACTGTTCATCTAGCCCTCCACACCACAGGGTCTTGTTTATCCAGAGGTAACGCCACCGCTCACTGTTCATCCAACACGCCCCCCCCCCCCGCGACGCTCACTGTTCATCCAATCGATCGGCTTCAGTTAGCAGCAGTAGCGAAGGAAAATCGCTCGATCGGGTTCAGTTAACAGCCATCGATCGATCGCTTGGGTTCAGTAACGCGTAGCCTGCAGTGCAATCGCCTGGGTTCAGTTAGAGCCCAATGCCTCGCTCGGGTTCAGTTAGAGTCAACGCCTCGCACACACACGCGTACGTGTACGAGAGAAACGCGCATCGCTCTACCCCCGACCTCCCACCGTAACTGGGAACTACCCGAAATTTTCCTCCCCCTCGCTTCTACCACGGTTTTCTCCATCATGGGCCCAAAGAATGTCATGCAGCTGCGTCTCCGGGCCGCCCAGTAGGAAAAGCCCATTTTCTGTCATGATTTTTTTGTCATAGAAGTAGGAGCCCACCACATCTATGATGATACCGGGTTTTGTCACAATTATCGTCATAGAAGTGTCATATGCATGACAGGAAAAAAATTCGTTTTGCCCAAAATGTCACGGATGTGTCTTTTTTTTAGTGCAAGCAGTGTTCTCGCTTAGTACAGGTGAAGGCTAGAAAAAGACTGGGAAGCGACCAGCTAGAGAGCGACAACAGTCATGAACATGCATTAAAATAAATCAACACCGAATGCAAGCTTGAGTAGGATATAATGCACCGTGAACATAAATATCGTAGAGGCTATGTTGATTTTGTTTCAACTACATGTGTGAACATGTGCCAAGTCAAGCCACTTAAATCATTTAGAAGAGGATAACACCCTATCATACCACATCACAACCAATTTAATAGCATGTTGGCACGCAAGGTAAACCATTATAAGCTCCTAGCTAATTAAGCATGGCATAAGCAACTATAATTTCTAATTGTCATTGCAAACATGTTTATTCATAATAGGCTGAATCAGGAACGATGAACTAATTATATTTACAAAAATAAGAGAGGTCGAGTTCATACCAGATTTTCTCATCTCAATAAGTTCATCATATAATCATCATTATTGCCTTTCACTTGCACGACCGAACGATGTGGATAATAATAATAGTACACATGCATTGGACTAAGCTAGAATCTGCAAGCATTCAATAAACAGGAGAATACAAGGCAATATGGGCTCTTTGTCAGATCAACAATAATGCATATAAGAGCCACTTCAACAATTTAATTATGGCCTTCTCCTATCGACCCCCATAGAAAAGAAAAGAAATAAAACTATTTACATGGGAAAGCTCCCAACAAGCAAAAAGAAGAGCAAGAAATATTTTTGGGTTTTCTTTTTAATTACTACTACAAGCATGGAAATTAAAACTAGCTAAAAGCTACAACTAATTTTTTGGTTTTTCTTAAGGTTTATTAAAAGCACAAGAAGAAATCATAAAAAGGAAAATAAACTAGCATGGATGATACAATAAAAAAGTATGAGCACCGACATCTAGCAATGAGTGTGTGAACATGAATGTAATGTCTGTGAGAAATACGTACTCCCCCAAGCTTAGGCTTTTGGCCTAAGTTGGTCTATGGCCACGGTTGGCCTGGCGGATATCCATAGTAATAGTTGGGGTCGTACTGCGAAGAAGAAGACTCCGATTTCCACTAGCTGACAATCATTTCTTGATCCCACTAGTAATTAGACTGTCGTGGAGGATCAACGTGTGGTTCCGACTCTGGCTCTGAGGCTGATGTAGGGTTCCGGTAAGCCTGAATGTCCTCTTGCGAGATGAGGTACTGGCCTGTAGATAAATCAAACAAGGAAGGAGCAGGCAAGGTGATAGTCTTGGGATGACGTTTATCAAAGAACAATTTGTATTTATGCTCCCCTTCTATATTCTTTATAATAAAATCATGCGCTACAATACTCTTATAATCTAAATAAATAGTAGGCAAAAAAATCTCTTCTTTTTCATAGTGCCTAATGGGTATGTTATAATATGCAGCAAGGTGTGAAGCATAGATACTGCCAAAGATGGGGCACTTTGTACGGTTCAGACTTAACCGTTTAGCAATAATACCGCCCATACTAACAGAGTCATCACGGAATAAACCATGGAACAAAATAAAAATATCAGGAACACTAAGGTTTCCACAGTTTCCGTGACCAATTAAGAAACGACTAGCAAATATTGCAAAGTAGCGTAAAACATGAAAATGTATGCTAGTGATTCTTGCATCGGAAATCTTCCTAGTTTCCCCTACAGTGATAGTGTCGATAAACCCGTCCACATCATTACGATGTGGTTCCTCTAAGCTACCCTCGAAAGTATTTTGCAAACCCTGCAAAATTCATATAGTGACATCTCCTTAACCACATCATATAAATGAAACTCTATTGAAGGAGGTGATTCCCTAGGAGAATAGTAGAAGTTTTGCACCAAAGTATTGGTGAGTAAGAGACACTGTTCGCGTTGGTCGCAGAGGAAGTCGGTGAGGCCTGCATTCTTAGCCAATTCATAAAAATCCTCATAAATCCCGGTTGCTCTCAAGAAATCATCGAAGGGCCATTCACACGGCCTAACCTCCGCCGTGCGAGGCAGATTATATTTGGGCTTCTTTGCTTCTTCATTTTGCTTTTCCTTTGATCTTTGGCTTGATGAGCCCCTCAGAAATCTCTTCATTATTTTCTGAAAAATTCTGAAATTTTTAGTAAGTTCAAATAAAAGTGAACCAAACTCAACAATATTGATAGAAACTACTCCTACAAGTGCCTAGAGCCTATATCATGCATCAAAACATCTTGGAACCATATAAATTTGACATGCAAGCTCAAGAACAAGGTCACCTAGGCAGCACAAATTTGCAATGAATAAAGCACTAGAACAAAAACTAATTTGACCAATGGAGGAGTCACATACCAAGGAACAATCCCCCCAAGCAGTTCTGTGAGAGGTGCTTTGAGCATGGAGATCGAAAATGGCAGCAAAATGAGCTTGGACCCGGGTTTGAGCTGGATAATCATGTTTGTGGGAGGAAGGAGTGTGTGGGTGCAGGAACAAGTGGAGGAGGGCCACCATGGGCCCACGAGGTAGGGGGGCGCGCCCAGGGGGGTAGGGCACGCCCTCCACCCTCGTGGCTAGGTGGATGGCCCCCCTACTGTGTTCTTAGTGCCAAATATTCTCAAATATTCCAGAAATATCATATTTAAATTTCAGGGCATTTGGAGAACTTTTATTTTCGGGGTATTTTTATATTGCACGGATAATTCAGATAACAGATAGAAAATACTATTTTTATTTGATTTAATATAAATAACATAAAGTAAAAGGAGGGTATAGAGAGTTGTGTTTTCTAAATTCATCCATATCATGATCATCAAAAGTAATCCACTAACAAGGTTGACCATGTCTTGTTAACAAACTCATTCCGAATAACATGGAACCGGAGAATTTTCGAATAACACTAGGTTACCTCAATGGGGATATGCACATCCCCAACAATAAGAATATCATATTTCTTCTTGACAGTAGGAAGAGGAAATTCAAAACCTCCAAAAATAATCGATGGAATTTTTCCAATAGAATTGATATTGTGGACTTGAGGTTGTTTCCTCGGAAAGTGTACCGTATGCTCATTAACATTAACATGAAAAGTGACATTGCATTTGTTGCAATCAACAGTCCCTGCAGTATTCAAAAAGGGTCTTCCAAGAATAATGGACATACTATCGTCCTCGGGAACATCAAGAATAACAAAGTCCATTTAAATAGTAACGTTTGCAACCACAACAGGCACATCCTCACAAATACCGACAGGTATAGCAGTTGATTTATCAGCCATTTGCAAAGATATTTGAGTAGGTGTCAACTTACTCAAATCAAGTCTATGACATAAAGAGAGAGGCATAACACTAACACCGGCTCCAAGATCACATAAAGGAGTTTTAACATAGTTTCTTTTAATGGAGCATGGTATAGTGGGTAATCCTGGATCTCCAAGTTTCTTTGGTATTCCACCCTTAAAAGTATAATTAGCAAGCATGGTGGAAATTTCAGCTTCTAGTATCTTTCTTTTATTAGTAACAATTTCTTTCATGTACTTAGCATAAGGATTCATTTTAAGCATATTAGTTAATCGCATACGCAAAAAGATAGGTCTAATCATTTCAGCAAAGCGCTCAAAATTCTCATCATCCTTTTTCCTGGATGGTTTGGGAGGGAAAGGCATGGGTTTCTGAACCCATGGTTCTCTTTCTTTACCATGTTTCCTAGCAACAAAGTCTCTCTTATCATAACGTTGCTTCTTTGATTGTGGGTTATCAAGATCAACAGCAGG
Source organism: Triticum aestivum (assembly GCF_018294505.1). Lineage (NCBI taxonomy): Eukaryota > Viridiplantae > Streptophyta > Magnoliopsida > Poales > Poaceae > Triticum > Triticum aestivum. Next base: position 250,120,574 of record NC_057797.1, read on the forward strand.
TTCAATTTCTATATCATTATCATTGCTAGGTTGAGCATCAACATGAACATTATCATTAACATTATCACTAGTTTCAGGTTCATTACCAGATTGCATTTCAGCATCAGAAATAGAAATATCATTTGGATTCTCAGGTGTTTAAGTAATAGGTTCACTAGAAGCTTGCAAAGTCCTATCATTTTTCTTTTTCTTCCTTTTAGAAGGACTAGGTGCATCTATATTAATTCTCTGAGAATCTTGCTCAATTATCTTAGGGTGGCCTTCAGGATACAAAGGTTCCTGAGTCATTATACCAGTTCTAGTAGCCACTCTAACAACATAATCATTATTCTTACTATTCAATTCATTGAGGAAATCATTTTGAGCTTTAAGTACTTGTTCTACTTGAGTGTTTACCATAGAAGCATGTTTACTAATAAGTTTAAGTTCACCTTTGATATTAGCCATATAATCACCCAAGTGTTCAAGCATATCAGCACTGCGTTTTAATTCTCTACCCAAATAAGCATTGAAGTCTTCTTTCTTAACCATAAATTTATCAAATTCATCTAAGCATGGGCTAGCAAACTTAGTAAATGGGATTTCAGCTTTATCATATCTATAGAGAGAATTTACCTTTACTACCTGTGTCGGGTTATCAAGACCATGTATTTCTTCAATAGTAGATGGGTTAAAATTATGCATTTCTTTGATACGCGGTAAATTAACACCATGTATTTCTTCAATAGGAGGTAAATTGTTAACATCTTCAGCTTTAGTACCCTTTTCTTTCATGGATTTCTTTGCCTCTTGCATATCTTCATGACTGAGAAATAGAACACCTCTCTTCTTCGGAGTTGGTTCAGGAATAGGCTCAGGAAGTGTCCAATTATTTTCATTTGTCAACATATTGTTTAATAGAATTTCAGCTTCTTCCGGGGTGCTTTCCCTGAAAACAGAACCAACACAACTATCCAAGTAATCTCTGGAAACATCGGTTAGTCCATTATAAAAGATCTCAAGTATTTCATTTTTCTTAAGAGGATGATCAGGCAAAGCATTAAGTAATTGGATAAGCCTCCCCCAAGCTTGTGGGAGACTCTCTTCTTCAATTTGCACAAAATTATATATATATCTCTTAAAGAAGCTTGTTTCTTATGAGCAGGGAAATATTTAGCAGAGAAGTAATAAATCATATCCTGGGGACTACGCAGACAACCAGGATCAAGAGAATTAAACCATATCTTAGCATCACCCATTAATGAGAACGGAAATATTTTAAGTATATAAAAGTAACAAGTTCTCTCATCATTAGTGTATAGGGTGGCTATATCATTTAATTTAGTAAGATGTGCCTCAACAGTTTTAGATTCATAGCCATAAAAAGGATCAGATTCAACCAAAGTAATTATATCAGGATCAACAGAGAATTCATAATCCTCATCAGTAACACAGTTAGGTGAAGTAGCAAAAGTAGGGTCAGGTTTCATTCTAGCATTAAGGGATTGCTGCTTCCATTTAGCTAATAACCTCTTTAGATCATTGCAAGCTAAATAGCTCTAGCAGATTCTTCATCCAGAACATAACCCTCAGGAACAACAGGCAATTCATATTTATTAGGGGGATAGTCTTCATCATCACTTTCATCAATATTATAAGTTTCAATAATTTCATTCTCTCTAACCCTAGCAAGTTGTTCATCAAGAAATTCACCAAGTGGCATAGTAGTATCAAGCATAGAAGTAGTTTCATCATAAGTATCATGCATAGCAGCAGTGGCATCATCAATAATATGCGACATATCAGAATCAATAGTAGAAGCAGGTTTAGGTGTCGCAAGCTTACTCAAAACATAAGGTGAATCAAGTGCAGAGCTAGATGGCAGTTCCTTACCTCCCCTCGTAGTTGAGGGATAAATCTTGGTTTTTGGATCTCTCAAGTTCTTCATAGTGATAAGCAGATATAAATCCCAAGTGATTCAAAGAATAGAGCTATGCTCCCCGGCAACGGCACCAGAAAATAGTCTTGATAACCCACAAGTATAGGAGATCGCAACAGTTTTCAAGGGTAGAATATTCAACCCAAATTTATTGATTCAACAAAAGGGGAGCCAAAGAATATTCTCAAGTATTAGCAGCTGAGTTGTCAAATCAACCACGCCTGGAAACTTAATATCTGCAGCAAAGTATTTAGTAGGAAAGTAGTATGATAGCAGTGGTAACGATAGCAAAAGTAACGGTAGCAAAAATAATGTATTTGGCATTTTGTAGTGATTGTAACAATAGCAAAGGAAAAGCAAATAAGCAAAGAACAATATATGGAAAGCTCGTAGGAAATGGATCGATGATAGACAATTATGCCGGATGCGGTTCATCATGCAACATTCATAACCTAGGGTGACACATAACTAGCTCCAATTCATCAATGTAATGTAGGCATGTATTCCGAATATAGTCATACGTGCTTATGGAAAAGAACTTGCATGACATCTTTTGTCCTACCCTCTCGTGGCAGCAGGGTCCTAGTGGAAGCTAAGGGATATTAAGGCCTCCTTTTAATAGAGTACCGGACCAAAGCATTAACACATAGTGAATACACGAACTCCTCAAACTACGGTCATCACCGGGAGTGGTACCGATTATTGTCACTTCGGGGTTGCCAGATCATAACACATAGTAGGTGACTATAGACATGCAAGATAGGATCAAGAACTCACATATATTCATGAAAGCATAATAGGTTCAGATCTAAAATCATGGCACTCGGGCCCTAGTGACAAGCATTAAGCATAGCAAAGTCATAGCAACATCAATCTCAGAACATAGTGGATACTTGGGATCAAACCCTAACAAAACTAACTCGATTACATGATATAACTCATCCAACCCATCACCGTCCAACAAGCCTACGATGGAATTACTCACGCACGGCGGTGAGCATCATGAAATTGGTGATGGAGGAAGGTTGATGATGACGATGGTGATGGATTCCCCTCTCGGGAGCAACGAACAGACTCCAGATCAGCCCTCCCAAAAGGTTTTAGGGCTTGGCGGTGGCTCCGTATCGTAAAACACGATGAATCCTTCTCCTCTATTTTGTTCTCCCCGAAAGCAAATATATAGAGTTAGAGTTGAGGTCGGAGGAGCTCCAGGGGGCCCATGAAGTAGGGGGCGCGCCTAGGGGGCAGGCGCACCCCACCCTCGTGGCTAGGGTGTGGCCCCCCTTGTCTTCATCTTTTGCAAGGATTTTTTATTATTTCCAAAAATACGTTCCGTGAAGTTCCAGGTCATTCCGAGAACTTTTGTTTCTGCACATAAGTAACACCATGGCAATTCTGCTGAAAACAGCGTCAGTCCGGGTTAGTTGCATTCAAATCATGCAAGTTAGAGTCCAAAACACGGGCAAAAGTGTTTGGAAAAGTATATACGACGGAGACGTATCAGGAGCCAGCTCCTAGTAACTCGATCGACCCTTGCATCCAGCATCTCTTGCTTAGACTTATCCCAGTTAGGCATTGCCACCGCATAGCCACCTAGCCCCAGCCTATGGAACTGTGTCTTTTGTGCGGCATTGGCCTTGTTTTTTCTTGACCGATACTTAGATAATTCTGATTCCTTGAATTTCATGAAAGCGGGCCAATATTCTCTTTTCTTCTTCAGTGTTCCCTTGAATTCTGGAGTCTTCCTTACTCCTTTGACGTACTTGGCCCATACAGTTTTCTTGTGGGTGTTGAATGCAATTTCCATCTTCCTAAGAGCAGCGTCCTTGACTTTCTGCACATCTCCATCAGTGAAATGATCTGGTAGGGTGAAATGTTCTAAGAGAGATTCCCAAAGCATGTTTTTGCTCTGTTATCGACCCAAGTAACATCTGGATATTTATTTTTTGGCTCGTTCCATTCTTGAATGGAGATCGGGAGTTGGTCCTTCACAACAACTCCTCACTAACGAACGAACTTGTTCGCAATGTTCTTAGGCATCATTGGTTCGCCATTAGTTTTGATGGCATCGATGTTGTACTTTACACCGTCCTTCAACTTTTTCCCCGGGCCTTGCTTTGTCCTGCTGTCTGTAGAAGCAGATTTGCTTGATCCGGAGAGTTGAAAGAAGAATGATCGATTCGTTAATATATCTTCAAATCAAAAAACATGTGATGATCACCAGATGCCTGCTTATATAAATATAATTCGCTGGTCCTTGTTATTTCAAGATCAACATTGTCTGCGTCATCATAATCATAATCATAGTTCATGACTTCATCAATTCGGTCGTCGACATCGAATATCTTATCATCACCCTCCCCAGTATTGTTTAGATATTCAGAGCCGTCATAATCTTCATTCTGATCATCTGGCCCGCAAGGGCTGCGTATGATCTCGAACATGGTCTCTTCTCCCTCTCTGCCGATATTGTCAGCCATAGCTTTTATTTAACTAATCCAGAAGAAATATAAAACAATTTAGTATTCAAGTTACAATGCTTGGATGCAATCAATAAGGAAAAACTGAATCATAGTACATAATATGCATCGTCTCGAATAATATATAATCTCGAATACATCATCTCGAATAATATATAATCTTGAATACATCGTCTCTAATAATATATATAATCTCAAATACATCGTCTTGAATATTATATATTGAATACATCATTCGGTAGGTAGCTAATAAAGACCGAATACTACAGAAGAATCTAGGACACTTGCGGTTCCTAGGCGCGGGCGATCGACACCCAAAGAGAAGGAACCATCACAGGATCATATCTTCGGTCATCTGCCGAAAGAGCCTGCTAGGTATTGGAGAAACTGGCGTCCATAGCAGCCATGCAGCGATGGACGTGCTCGTCCTCCTCCCTGACACGGTGACGCACCACCTGCGGCAGGGCCGGCTCCCTCTGCACTAAATGTGCCCACACGAATGCCACCATAGGAGATCAGGGTCGACGACGGGACCCGAGGCGGGGTTCCTCACAAAGCGGCGCGCCCTTGCAGGTAGCACCTCCCAGTGCCAGCTCGGCGGAGCCTAGTCCCGGACATGGGTCAGCCGGACGTCGTCGTGAACGGGTCGACGGCGAGGATGCGGGCCAGGAATCATCGAGAACAAATACTATATGGCCGCAAAAAGTAACATTTTTAAATGATTGGATTCTGATAAATAAAATTCTATATGCAAATTCTAAATTTTTCTATAACTAAAATTATAAGAAACTAAAAAAAAATCGATCATCGTCTAACAATTTGACATTAATCAAATTCATCTAGCTAAAACTAATTCTAAAATTTCTAACATTTCTATATAACTAACATTTCTATAACATTTCTAATATTTCTATAACTAAAAAACAGAAAATTGCTAACATTTCTATAAATAGTTCAATAACTAAAAAACAGAAAAATTTATAACATTTCTATATAACTAACATTTCTAATATTTCTATAACTAAAAAACAAACAAAAATCTAACATTTCTATAACTAAAAAACAAAAAAAACTTATAACTAAAAAACTGAAAAACAATGTGTGTGTGTGGACATGGCGGCCGGGGCAGGAGCTCACCAACTAGGCGAGGCGACGGGGGCCGGCGACGGGGACGGCGACGGGCGGCATCGATTGGGATGGCTACGACGGGGATGGGGAC
>NC_057797.1:250777705-250810745 GCF_018294505.1 Triticum aestivum
ATCAACGCTCTCCCCGCCACCGGCCCGCAGCGGGCCCTCCCCGGCCCAGGCTGCCGCCGACCGACGCTCGTGCCCGCGCCACTTCTCCTCCCGCGCCGGCGCCACGCTCCGCCGCCTCCGCCGCGGTTCTGCCACTCCGGCCGCCGTCACCATCGCCAGACGTCGCCTCCTCTTCGCCCGACCGCCGCATCACTGCGCCGGAGTCGCCGCCGTTCGCCGAGGAGCTCGCCGGCGACACCCCGGCCTCGGATTCGGCACCCTCCGGCGTCCCCTCGCCCCTCCCTCGCCGTAACAAGCTCGCCGGAGACCTCGGGCTTCCTCCGGTGAACAGTACCGCGACCGCATGTAGATCGGTGAACAGTAAACCCTAGATCCGGAGGGTAAAGATTTCACTATGTCCCCAGTTTTTTAGTATTTTTAGCAATCTTCATCATGTCGTAACTCTGCATCCGTAGCTCCAATTTGCGCGTGTAGCATATCATAATATTCGTCTCAATGAGTGCATCATTTCATCTCATTGCATCAATTTTATTCGGGCTCATCTTGAGGCCCGAAATGCTGTTGGAAGAGGGCTATGTGAGAAAATTGTCAGATCTGTTTCATCAAATAGGTATTTGTCACTTTTGCCATGATTAATGTGTGCATGATATGCTCCTGAGCTCTACATGAGTTTTTTTATATGCCATGCCATCTTTACAAAGCTTCTTACCATGTATTTTTGTGATATTTGCGGTGACTAGCACAAGCTTGCAAAATAGTGTAATCGGTAATGCTGATTTCAGGGACTTAGTTTTTCACTAAGTCCTTGTCCTGATTTTGTCGGTATGCCATATGTTCATGTTGGTTCCTAGTGATCCGTCCCTCCTTTGAGGATGACCAGTAAGGATGATTTGTTAAACTTGTGGTGCTCTATCCATCCATGTCTTTGTTAAACTTGTGGTGCTCTATCCATCCATGTCCTAGCTTGAGTCAATTGAGCTCTAGTTTTGCTATATCGTGAATCCTGGCAGATTGTTGACTTGTTAGCGATTTTGCCGAGGATGTTGCTATTGATCCGTGCATTCTATGTGGCTGTTCTTGCCATGTCTATCTTCTATGCCATGTATTCTTGATGGGTGTATGCTTAGTTTGTCATGGCATGCTCTGTAGTGGGTGCATCGAGCTCGTAAACATGCCTACTCGTTAACTGATTTGCATGCTCTAGTTTTTCACAAAGTCTGAGATCTGTTTATGTTTTTGCCATGTTCACATGCTTGCAATTGTATTTTCTGATCCCTTTTGGCTCAAGGTCACTAAGGTACTTTTGTTAAGTGCTTTGAGTAGCTTCATTCCATGCCTTGCTTGGCCATGTTAAGTTCCTGTAGCATGTAGTTTTCATGCTCCAAAGTGTGCTTCCTAATGATAAATTCCAGACTTGTGTTAATTTCACTAAGTCTGAAACCTCTTATCATTTGCATTTTTGTCATGCTTGTTTGAACCTGTTAATGGATGAATTGGCCGTAGCTTAGTGTTCATCTTTTGTCAAGCATCATGAGCGGATCCCTTCCATGTATTTTTGTTGTCATGTTTGAGTGCCGTAGCATAATTAACTTGATGCATTTAGATGGCTACATGCTGATTATCGCAGACCAGTGCCATATTTGTTTTGCTTGCCATTTCCAAACCGTGCATCCGATTCCGGTGATCTTTATATCGATTTCAACCGAAATCACCTCACCTTTCCAGTGGAACTCTTGGATTTCCAAGTTGAGGCTTCAATCATTCCTTGTCAAATCTTGCATATGCATCACATACCGCATCTCGCATAGCATACCATGTATGCATCATGTTGTTTGAGCATTGCACGTGGTTGATTGTGTTCCATTTGCTTGTTGTTCTTGCTTGGGTTGAGCTGGGAGATGAGTTCGCGAACGAGGAGCCCGTTAAGTTCACTTACGAGGATCAAGTCAATTCTGACAACTTTGCAGGCAAGATGATCATACCCTCGAAATCACTTCTATCTTTGCTTGCTAGATGCTCGCTCTTTGGCTATGCCTATGCTACGATACCTACCACTTGCTTATCATGCCTCCCAAATTGCCATGTCAAACCTCTAACCCACCATGTCCTAGTGTGACGCCCCGAGACCGTTGTGCCAGGTGTCTTCCGGTGTTTCGTTGTTGTTGCCTTGTCATTTGCTTGCGTGTTGCATCTTGCCATGTCATCATGTGCATTGCATCATCATATTTTTAAAACTTGCATCCGTCCGGGTTCCCCCAGTTCCGTCCGTTGTCCGTTCTGAGCCCAGACACACTTGCACGTGCCCGCGGCACGTTCGAAATATTATTTTATAAGTGGCTGGAAAATTTTCTCGGAATGGGTTGAAAGTTGGCATGTGGTGTTGTTATGTTGTAGGTAGGCCGCCTGCCAAGTTTCATCGCATTCGGAGATTGTTTGACGCCCAAACGATTTACTATAGCGACAATATAATCGGTCAAACGTCGGACGTTTTCGGTCTCCGGAAACAGTCGTCAGGTCTCTCTCTCTTTTCTCTTCTCTCAGTCTGAGGCCTTCTGCACAGCCCACTACCCACTCACCGTCAGGCCCTACCTAAACTCTCTTGTCAGCCTGCGCCCTCCTCGTGCGCGTCCAAAATTGTCCCGGACCCGACCCGGGTAGTCGTCACCGTCGGATCATCCCCAAACGTCTACAAAACGTCACCATTTTCTTATTTAGACTTCCTAGCTATTTTATTCGCGATTGTTCGATTGCGATCGGAGGGACGATATACCCCTAAGTCAACCCACCTACTATATATATATAGTCTATCCCTAATCCATTTTGGACAACCCTAATTTTTAGGGATCCTCCTAGCCGCCGCCGCCGCACTCATTTCCCACCTCGGGATCCTCTCATTCCCCCTGCACCAACCATCAGCCACACCCAGATCCGATCCATCCATCCCATCGATCCATCTCGAGTGAACGACTGCCGACGCTCAAATCCCGCAGGAGCCCGAGCTCCACCTCCTCGCCCACCATCCCCGTCTCCTGGATCCCAGCGCGCCCGAGCTCTCTGCTGCTCCTTGCGCCAACCACCACCGGAGCGCAGCCACACTTCCGCCGCCGTAGAGCGCCGGCTGTGCCCGACCTCGACCTCTAGGACGGCCCCGCGCCCTGCCTCTCTCCTTTCCTTCCTCTCCAACCTCTCTCCCCCTCTGCCATGGATGACCTCAGGATATCCCTGTGATGCCTTGGCTCCTGGACCTCAAGCCTTCGCCGGAATCTGACTGGGAATGGATGGACTAGTCCATCCCCGACCTCCGGCCGTCCCCTGCCTCGCAGGAGAGGCTCGACGCCATGACTTCCTGAACCTGAAGGTCCATAGTCGCCGGGACCATGTCTTTTTGCCCCATGGAGCGACCCCGCAGGACCTCCTCCTCGCCGCCCGTTGTCTTCGTTCATGCCAGCACCGAGCCTAGCTCCCCTCCATCCTCCACCTTCCCTCCATCGCGCCGCCCGTGGCTGAGTCCTTTGCTACTGCGTGCTCTGCTTTTCCTGCATTGAGCAGCATTGAGCAGCAGGGTCGTGCCATTTGGACTTCGTTCGATACTCCAACGGTTAACCGAGGGACCTTGAAGGCCTCGTTTGTGTTGCAGCCCAACACCCTTCCAATTTGGCCAAAAACCCAACAAAACCTCTCCCATCATCTAGAGCGTTCGATCACGATCGCATGGCCGAAAACCGCACTCCATTTGGAGCTTCCTTGCTCCCTCTATGCCTATATATAGATCCCCTCTCGAAAATCCCGAATCCCCTCCTTCCAAACCCTAGAAAATGCCTCTCCGAGCACGGACACGTCCGCCCGCGCCGGACAAGACCGCCGCCGACCAATCCTGACACGCCACGTGGTGCCCGCGTGCCCACATCAACGCTCTCCCCGCCACCGGCCCGCAGCGGGCCCTCCCCGGCCCAGGCTGCCGCCGACCGACGCTCGTGCCCGCGCCACTTCTCCTCCCGCGCCGGCGCCACGCTCCGCCGCCTCCGCCGCGGTTCTGCCACTCCGGCCGCCGTCACCATCGCCAGACGTCGCCTCCTCTTCGCCCGACCGCCGCATCACTGCGCCGGAGTCGCCGCCGTTCGCCGAGGAGCTCGCCGGCGACACCCCGGCCTCGGATTTGGCACCCTCCGGCGTCCCCTCGCCCCTCCCTCGCTGTAACAAGCTCGCCGGAGACCTCGGGCTTCCTCCGGTGAACAGTACCGCGACCGCATCTAGATCGGTGAACAGTAAACCCTAGATCCGGAGGGTAAAGATTTCACTATGTCCCCAGTTTTTTTAGTATTTTTAGCAATCTTCATCATGTCGTAACTCTGCATCCGTAGCTCCAATTTGCGCGTGTAGCATATCAAAATATTCGCCTCAAAGAGTACATCATTTCATCTCATTGCATCAATTTTATTCGGGCTCATCTTGAGGCCCGAAATGCTGTTGGAAGAAGGCTATGTGAGAAAATTGTCAGATCTGTTTCATCAAATAGGTATTTGTCATTTTTGCCATGATTAATGTGTGCATGATATGCTCCTGAGCTCTACATGAGTTTTTTTATATGCCATACCATCTTTACAAAGCTTCTTACCATGTATTTTTGTGATATTTGCGGTGACTAGCACAAGCTTGCAAAATAGTGTAATCGGTAATGCTGATTTCAGGGACTTAGTTTTTCACTAAGTCCTTGTCCTGATTTTGTCGGTATGCCATATGTTCATGTTGGTTCCTAGTGATCCGTCCCTCCTTTGAGGATGACCAGTAAGGATGATTTGTTAAACTTGTGGTGCTCTATCCATCCATGTCTTTGTTAAACTTGTGGTGCTCTATCCATCCATGTCCTAGCTTGAGTCAATTGAGCTCTAGTTTTGCTATATCGTGAATCCTGGCAGATTGTTGACTTGTTAGCGATTTTGCCGAGGATGTTGCTATTGATCCGTGCATTCTATGTGGCTATTCTTGCCATGTATATCTTCTATGCCATGTATTCTTGATGGGTGTATGCTTAGTTTGTCATGGCATGCTCTGTAGTGAGTGCATCGAGCTCGTAAACATGCCTACTCGTTAACTGATTTGCATGCTCTAGTTTTTCACAAAGTCTGAGATCTGTTTATGTTTTTGCCATGTTCACATGCTTGCAATTGTATTTTCTGATCCCTTTTGGCTCAAGGTCACTAAGGTACTTTTGTTAAGTGCTTTGAGTAGCTTCATTCCATGCCTTGCTTGGCCATGTTAAGTTCCTGTAGCATGTAGTTTTCATGCTCCAAAGTGTGCTTCCTAATGATAAATTCCATACTTGTGTTAATTTCACTAAGTCTGAAACCTCTTATCATTTGCATTTTTGCCATGCTTGTTTGAACCTGTTAATGGATGAATTGGCCATAGCTTAGTGTTCATCTTTTGTCAAGCATCATGAGCGGATCCCTTCCATGTATTTTTGTTGTCATGTTTGAGTGCCGTAGCATAATTATCTTGATGCATTTAGATGGCTACATGCTGATTATCGCAGACCGGTGCCATATTTGTTTTGCTTGCCATTTCCAAACCGTGCATCCGATTCCGGTGATCTTTATATCGATTTCAACCGAAATCACCTCACCTTTCCAGTGGAGCTCTTGGATTTCCAAGTTGAGGCTTCAATCATTCCTTGTCAAATCTTGTATATGCATCACATACCGCATCCCGCATAGCATACCATGTTTGCATCATGTTGTTTGAGCATTGCACGTGGTTGATTGTGTTCCGTTTGCTTGTTGTTCTTGCTTGGGTTGAGCTGGGAGATGAGTTCGCGAACGAGGAGCCCGTTAAGTTCACTTACGAGGATCAAGTCAATTCTGACAACTTTGCAGGCAAGATGATCATACCCTCGAAATCACTTCTATCTTTGCTTGCTAGATGCTCGCTCTTTGGCTATGCCTATGCTACGATACCTACCACTTGCTTATCATGCCTCCCAAATTGCCATGTCAAACCTCTAACCCACCATGTCCTAGTGTGACGCCCCGAGACCGTTGTGCCAGGTGTCTTCCGGTGTTTCGTTGTTGTTGCCTTGTCATTTGCTTGCGTGTTGCATCTTGCCATGTCATCATGTGCATTGCATCATCATATTTTTAAAACTTGCATCCGTCCGGGTTCCCCCAGTTCCGTCCGTTGTCCGTTCTGAGCCCAGACACACTTGCACGTGCCCGCGGCACGTTCGAAATATTATTTTATAAGTGGCTGGAAAATTTTCTCGGAATGGGTTGAAAGTTGGCATGTGGTGTTGTTATGTTGTAGGTAGGCCGCCTGCCAAGTTTCATCGCATTCGGAGATTGTTTGACGCCCAAACGATTTACTATAGCGACAATATAATCGGTCAAACGTCGGACGTTTTCGGTCTCCGGAAACAGTCGTCAGGTCTCTCTCTCTTTTCTCTTCTCTCAGTCTGAGGCCTTCTGCACAGCCCACTACCCACTCACCGTCAGGCCCTACCTAAACTCTCTTGTCAGCCTGCGCCCTCCTCGTGCGCGTCCAAAATTGTCCCGGACCCGACCCGGGTAGTCGTCACCGTCGGATCATCCCCAAACGTCTACAAAACGTCACCATTTTCTTATTTAGACTTCCTAGCTATTTTATTTGCGATTGTTCGATTGCGATCGGAGGGACGATATACCCCTAAGTCAACCCACCTACTATATATATATAGTCTATCCCTAATCCATTTTGGACAACCCTAATTTTTAGGGATCCTCCTAGCCGCCGCCGCCGCACTCATTTCCCACCTCGGGATCCTCTCATTCCCCCTGCACCAACCATCAGCCACACCCAGATCCGATCCATCCATCCCATCGATCCATCTCGAGTGAACGACTGCCGACGCTCAAATCCCGCAGGAGCCCGAGCTCCACCTCCTCGCCCACCATCCCCGTCTCCTGGATCCCAGCGCGCCCGAGCTCTCTGCTGCTCCTTGCGCCAACCACCACCGGAGCACAGCCACACTTCCGCCGCCGTAGAGCGCCGGCCGTGCCCGACCTCGACCTCTAGGACGGCCCCGCGCCCTGCCTCTCTCCTTTCCTTCCTCTCTAACCTCTCTCCCCCTCTGCCATGGATGACCTCAGGATATCCCTGCGATGCCTTGGCTCCTGGACCTCAAGCCTTCGCCGGAATCTGACTGGGAATGGATGGACTAGTCCATCCCCGACCTCCGGCCGCCCCTGCCTCGCAGGAGAGGCTCGACGCCATGACTTCCTGAACCTGAAGGTCCATAGTCGCCGGGACCAAGTCTTTTTGCCCCATGGAGCGACCCCGCAGGACCTCCTCCTCGCCGCCCGTTGTCTTCGTTCATGCCAGCACCGAGCCCAGCTCCCCTCCATCCTCCACCTTCCCTCCATCGCGCCGCCCGTGGCCGAGTCCTTTGCTGCTGCGTGCTCTGCTTTTCCTGCATTGAGCAGCATTGAGCAGCAGGGTCGTGCCATTTGGACTTCGTTCGATACTCCAACGGTTAACCGAGGGACCTTGAAGGCCTCGTTTGTGTTGCAGCCCAACACCCTTCCAATTTGGCCAAAAACCCAACAAAACCTCTCCCATCATCTAGAGCGTTCGATCACGATCGCATGGCCGAAAACCGCACTCCATTTGGAGCTTCCTTGCTCCCTCTATGCCTATATATAGATCCCCTCTCGAAAATCCCGAATCCCCTCCTTCCAAACCCTAGAAAATGCCTCTCCGCGCACGGACACGTCCGCCCGCGCCGGACAAGACCGCCGCCGACCAATCCTGACACGCCACGTGGTGCCCGCGTGCCCAGATCAACGCTCTCCCCGCCACCGGCCCGCAGCGGGCCCTCCCCGGCCCAGGCTGCCGCCGACCGACGCTCGTGCCCGCGCCACTTCTCCTCCCGCGCCGGCGCCACGCTCCGCCGCCTCCGCCGCGGTTCTGCCACTCCGGCCGCCGTCACCATCGCCAGACGTCGCCTCCTCTTCGCCCGACCGCCGCATCACTGCGCCGGAGTCGCCGCCGTTCGCCGAGGAGCTCGCCGGCGACACCCCGGCCTCGGATTTGGCACCCTCCGGCGTCCCCTCGCCCCTCCCTCGCCGTAACAAGCTCGCCGGAGACCTCGGGCTTCCTCCGGTGAACAGTACCGCGACCGCATCTAGATCGGTGAACAGTAAACCCTAGATCCGGAGGGTAAAGATTTCACTATGTCCCCAGTTTTTTTAGTATTTTTAGCAATCTTCATCATGTCGTAACTCTGCATCCGTAGCTCCAATTTGCGCGTGTAGCATATCAAAATATTCGTCTCAAAGAGTACATCATTTCATCTCATTGCATCAATTTTATTCGGGCTCATCTTGAGGCCCGAAATGCTGTTGGAAGAAGGCTATGTGAGAAAATTGTCAGATCTGTTTCATCAAATAGGTATTTGTCATTTTTGCCATGATTAATGTGTGCATGATATGCTCCTGAGCTCTACATGAGTTTTTTTATATGCCATGCCATATTTACAAAGCTTCTTACCATGTATTTTTGTGATATTTGCGGTGACTAGCACAAGCTTGCAAAATAGTGTAATCGGTAATGCTGATTTCAGGGACTTAGTTTTTCACTAAGTCCTTGTCCTGATTTTGTCGGTATGCCATATGTTCATGTTGGTTCCTAGTGATCCGTCCCTCCTTTGAGGATGACCAGTAAGGATGATTTGTTAAACTTGTGGTGCTCTATCCATCCATGTCTTTGTTAAACTTGTGGTGCTCTATCCATCCATGTCCTAGCTTGAGTCAATTGAGTTCTAGTTTTGCTATATCGTGAATCCTGGCAGATTGTTGACTTGTTAGCGATTTTGCCGAGGATGTTGCTATTGATCCGTGCATTCTATGTGGCTATTCTTGCCATGTATATCTTCTATGCCATGTATTCTTGATGGGTGTATGCTTAGTTTGTCATGGCATGCTCTGTAGTGAGTGCATCGAGCTCGTAAACATGCCTACTCGTTAACTGATTTGCATGCTCTAGTTTTTCACAAAGTCTGAGATCTGTTTATGTTTTTGCCATGTTCACATGCTTGCAATTGTATTTTCTGATCCCTTTTGGCTCAAGGTCACTAAGGTACTTTTGTTAAGTGCTTTGAGTAGCTTCATTCCATGCCTTGCTTGGCCATGTTAAGTTCCTGTAGCATGTAGTTTTCATGCTCCAAAGTGTGCTTCCTAATGATAAATTCCAGACTTGTGTTAATTTCACTAAGTCTGAAAGCTCTTATCATTTGCATTTTTGCCATGCTTGTTTGAACCTGTTAATGGATGAATTGGCCGTAGCTTAGTGTTCATCTTTTGTCAAGCATCATGAGCGGATCCCTTCCATGTATTTTTGTTGTCATGTTTGAGTGTCGTAGCATAATTATCTTGATGCATTTAGATGGCTACATGCTGATTATCGCAGACCGGTGCCATATTTGTTTTGCTTGCCATTTCCAAACCGTGCATCCGATTCCGGTGATCTTTATATCGATTTCAACCGAAATCACCTCACCTTTCCAGTGGAGCTCTTGGATTTCCAAGTTGAGGCTTCAATCATTCCTTGTCAAATCTTGTATATGCATCACATACCGCATCCCGCATAGCATACCATGTTTGCATCATGTTGTTTGAGCATTGCACGTGGTTGATTGTGTTCCGTTTGCTTGTTGTTCTTGCTTGGGTTGAGCTGGGAGATGAGTTCGCGAACGAGGAGCCCGTTAAGTTCACTTACGAGGATCAAGTCAATTCTGACAACTTTGCAGGCAAGATGATCATACCCTCGAAATCACTTCTATCTTTGCTTGCTAGATGCTCGCTCTTTGGCTATGCCTATGCTACGATACCTACCACTTGCTTATCATGCCTCCCAAATTGCCATGTCAAACCTCTAACCCACCATGTCCTAGTGTGACGCCCCGAGACCGTTGTGCCAGGTGTCTTCCGGTGTTTCGTTGTTGTTGCCTTGTCATTTGCTTGCGTGTTGCATCTTGCCATGTCATCATGTGCATTGCATCATCATATTTTTAAAACTTGCATCCGTCCGGGTTCCCCCAGTTCCGTCCGTTGTCCGTTCTGAGCCCAGACACACTTGCACGTGCCCGCGGCACGTTCGAAATATTATTTTATAAGTGGCTGGAAAATTTTCTCGGAATGGGTTGAAAGTTGGCATGTGGTGTTGTTATGTTGTAGGTAGGCCACCTGCCAAGTTTCATCGCATTCGGAGATTGTTTGACGCCCAAACGATTTACTATAGCGACAATATAATCGGTCAAACGTCGGACGTTTTCGGTCTCCGGAAACAGTCGTCAGGTCTCTCTCTCTTTTCTCTTCTCTCAGTCTGAGGCCTTCTGCACAGCCCACTACCCACTCACCGTCAGGCCCTACCTAAACTCTCTTGTCAGCCTGCGCCCTCCTCGTGCGCGTCCAAAATTGTCCCGGACCCGACCCGGGCAGTCGTCACCGTCGGATCATCCCCAAACGTCTACAAAACGTCACCATTTTCTTATTTAGACTTCCTAGCTATTTTATTCGCGATTGTTCGATTGCGATCGGAGGGACGATATACCCCTAAGTCAACCCACCTACTATATATATATAGTCTATCCCTAATCCATTTTGGACAACCCTAATTTTTAGGGATCCTCCTAGCCGCCGCCGCCGCACTCATTTCCCACCTCGGGATCCTCTCATTCCCCCTGCACCAACCATCAGCCACACCCAGATCCGATCCATCCATCCCATCGATCCATCTCGAGTGAACGACTGCCGACGCTCAAATCCCGCAGGAGCCCGAGCTCCACCTCCTCGCCCACCATCCCCGTCTCCTGGATCCCAGCGCGCCCGAGCTCTCTGCTGCTCCTTGCGCCAACCACCACCGGAGCGCAGCCACACTTCCGCCGCCGTAGAGCGCCGGCCGTGCCCGACCTCGACCTCTAGCACGGCCCCGCGCCCTGCCTCTCTCCTTTCCTTCCTCTCTAACCTCTCTCCCCCTCTGCCATGGATGACCTCAGGATATCCCTGCGATGCCTTGGCTCCTGGACCTCAAGCCTTCGCCGGAATCTGACTGGGAATGGATGGACTAGTCCATCCCCGACCTCCGGCCGTCCCCTGCCTCGCAGGAGAGGCTCGACGCCATGACTTCCTGAACCTGAAGGTCCATAGTCGCCGGGACCAAGTCTTTTTGCCCCATGGAGCGACCCCGCAGGACCTCCTCCTCGCCGCCCGTTGTCTTCGTTCATGCCAGCACCGAGCCCAGCTCCCCTCCATCCTCCACCTTCCCTCCATCGCGCCGCCCGTGGCCGAGTCCTTTGCTACTGCGTGCTCTGCTTTTCCTGCATTGAGCAGCATTGAGCAGCAGGGTCGTGCCATTTGGACTTCGTTCGATACTCCAACGGTTAACCGAGGGACCTTGAAGGCCTCGTTTGTGTTGCAGCCCAACACCCTTCCAATTTGGCCAAAAACCCAACAAAACCTCTCCCATCATCTAGAGCGTTCGATCACGATCGCATGGCCGAAAACCGCACTCCATTTGGAGCTTCCTTGCTCCCTCTATGCCTATATATAGATCCCCTCTCGAAAATCCCGAATCCCCTCCTTCCAAACCCTAGAAAATGCCTCTCCGTGCACGGACACGTCCGCCCGCGCCGGACAAGACCGCCGCCGACCAATCCTGACACGCCACGTGGTGCCCGCGTGCCCACATCAACGCTCTCCCCGCCACCGGCCCGCAGCGGGCCCTCCCCGGCCCAGGCTGCCGCCGACCGACGCTCGTGCCCGCGCCACTTCTCCTCCCGCGCCGGCGCCACGCTCCACCGCCTCCGCCGCGGTTCTGCCACTCCGGCCGCCGTCACCATCGCCAGACGTCGCCTCCTCTTCGCCCGACCGCCGCATCACTGCGCCGGAGTCGCCGCCGTTCGCCGAGGAGCTCGCCGGCGACACCCCGGCCTCGGATTTGGCACCCTCCGGCGTCCCCTCGCCCCTCCCTCGCCGTAACAAGCTCGCCGGAGACCTCGGGCTTCCTCCGGTGAACAGTACCGCGACCGCATCTAGATCGGTGAACAGTAAACCCTAGATCCGGAGGGTAAAGATTTCACTATGTCCCCAGTTTTTTTAGTATTTTTAGCAATCTTCATCATGTCGTAACTCTGCATCCGTAGCTCCAATTTGCGCGTGTAGCATATCAAAATATTCGCCTCAAAGAGTACATCATTTCATCTCATTGCATCAATTTTATTCGGGCTCATCTTGAGGCCCGAAATGCTGTTGGAAGAAGGCTATGTGAGAAAATTGTCAGATCTGTTTCATCAAATAGGTATTTGTCATTTTTGCCATGATTAATGTGTGCATGATATGCTCCTGAGCTCTACATGAGTTTTTTTATATGCCATGCCATCTTTACAAAGCTTCTTACCATGTATTTTTGTGATATTTGCGGTGACTAGCACAAGCTTGCAAAATAGTGTAATCGGTAATGCTGATTTCAGGGACTTAGTTTTTCACTAAGTCCTTGTCCTGATTTTGTCGGTATGCCATATGTTCATGTTGGTTCCTAGTGATCCGTCCCTCCTTTGAGGATGACCAGTAAGGATGATTTGTTAAACTTGTGGTGCTCTATCCATCCATGTCTTTGTTAAACTTGTGGTGCTCTATCCATCCATGTCCTAGCTTGAGTCAATTGAGCTCTAGTTTTGCTATATCGTGAATCCTGGCAGATTGTTGACTTGTTAGCGATTTTGCCGAGGATGTTGCTATTGATCTGTGCATTCTATGTGGCTGTTCTTGCCATGTCTATCTTCTATGCCATGTATTCTTGATGGGTGTATGCTTAGTTTGTCATGGCATGCTCTGTAGTGGGTGCATCGAGCTCGTAAACATGCCTACTCGTTAACTGATTTGCATGCTCTAGTTTTTCACAAAGTCTGAGATCTGTTTATGTTTTTGCCATGTTCACATGCTTGCAATTGTATTTTCTGATCCCTTTTGGCTCAAGGTCACTAAGGTACTTTTGTTAAGTGCTTTGAGTAGCTTCATTCCATGCCTTGCTTGGCCATGTTATGTTCCTGTAGCATGTAGTTTTCATGCTCCAAAGTGTGCTTCCTAATGATAAATTCCAGACTTGTGTTAAATTCACTAAGTCTGAAACCTCTTATCATTTGCATTTTTGCCATGCTTGTTTGAACCTGTTAATGGATGAATTGGCCGTTGCTTAGTGTTCATCTTTTGTCAAGCATCATGAGCGGATCCCTTCCATGTATTTTTGTTGTCATGTTTGAGTGCCGTAGCATAATTAACTTGATGCATTTAGATGGCTACATGCTGATTATCGCAGACCGGTGCCATATTTGTTTTGCTTGCCATTTCCAAACCGTGCATCCGATTCCGGTGATCTTTATATCGATTTCAACCGAAATCACCTCACCTTTCCAGTGGAACTCTTGGATTTCCAAGTTGAGGCTTCAATCATTCCTTGTCAAATCTTGCATATGCATCACATACCGCATCTCGCATAGCATACCATGTTTGCATCATGTTGTTTCAGCATTGCACGTGGTTGATTGTGTTCCGTTTGCTTGTTGTTCTTTCTTGGGTTGACCTGGGAGATGAGTTCGCGAACGAGGAGCCCGTTAAGTTCACTTACGAGGATCAAGTCAATTCTGACAACTTTGCAGGCAAGATGATCATACCCTCGAAATCACTTCTATCTTTGCTTGCTAGATGCTCGCTCTTTGGCTATGCCTATGCTACGATACCTACCACTTGCTTATCATGCCTCCCAAATTGCCATGTCAAACCTCTAACCCACCATGTCCTAGTGTGACGCCCCGAGACCGTTGCGCCAGGTGTCTTCCGGTGTTTCGTTGTTGTTGCCTTGTCATTTGCTTGCGTGTTGCATCTTGCCATGTCATCATGTGCATTGCATCATCATATTTTTAAAACTTGCATCCGTCCGGGTTCCCCCAGTTCCGTCCGTTGTCCGTTCTGAGCCCAGACACACTTGCACGTGCCCGCGGCACGTTCGAAATATTATTTTATAAGTGGCTGGAAAATTTTCTCGGAATGGGTTGAAAGTTGGCATGTGGTGTTGTTATGTTGTAGGTAGGCCGCCTGCCAAGTTTCATCGCATTCGGAGATCGTTTGACGCCCAAACGATTTACTATAGCGTCAATATAATCGGTCAAACGTCGGACGTTTTCGGTCTCCGGAAACAGTCGTCAGGTCTCTCTGTCTTTTCTCTTCTCTCAGTCTGAGGCCTTCTGCACAGCCCACTACCCACTCACCGTCAGGCCCTACCTAAACTCTCTTGTCAGCCTGCGCCCTCCTCGTGCGCGTCCAAAATTGTCCCGGACCCGACCCGGGCAGTCGTCACCGTCGGATCATCCCCAAACGTCTACAAAACGTCACCATTTTCTTATTTGGACTTCCTAGCTATTTTATTCGCGATTGTTCGATTGCGATCGGAGGGACGATATACCCCTAAGTAAACCCACCTACTATATATATATAGTCTATCCCTAATCCATTTTGGACAACCCTAATTTTTAGGGATCCTCCTAGCCGCCGCCGCACTCATTTCCCACCTCGGGATCCTCTCATTCCCCCTGCACCGACCATCAGCCACACCCAGATCCGATCCATCCATCCCATCGATCCATCTCGAGTGAACGACTGCCGACGCTCAAATCCCACAGGAGCCCGAGCTCCACCTCCTCGCCCACCATCCCCGTCTCCTGGATCCCAGCGCGCCCGAGCTCTCTGCTGCTCCTTGCGCCAACCACCACCGGAGCGCAGCCACACTTCCGCCGCCGTAGAGCGCCGACCGTGCCCGACCTCGACCTCTAGGACGGCCCCGCGCCCTGCCTCTCTCCTTTCCTTCCTCTCTAACCTCTCTCCCCCTCTGCCATGGATGACCTCAGGATATCCCTGCGATGCCTTGGCTCCTGGACCTCAAGCCTTCGCCGGAATCTGACTGGGAATGGATGGACTAGTCCATCCCTGACCTCCGGCCGTCCCCTGCCTCGCAGGAGAGGCTCAACGCCATGACTTCCTGAACCTGAAGGTCCATAGTCGCCGGGACCAAGTCTTTTTGCCCCATGGAGCGACCCCGCAGGACCTCCTCCTCGCCGCCCGTCGTCTTCGTTCATGCCAGCACCGAGCCCAGCTCTCCTCCATCCTCCACCTTCCCTCCATCGCGCCGCCCGTGGCCGAGTCCTTTGCTGCTGCGTGCTCTACTTTTCTTGCATTGAGCAGTAGGAGCGAGCGCCACCGCGCGTTGACCCATGCCTGGGCTGCGACTAGCGCGTCCAGGGCCCAGCAGGCCTCCTCAGCCAGACGGCGTGCCCGGTCTCCTCCCCACTAGTTGAGTTGAAGCCCATGGTGAGACAGCCCAGCGCCCAACAGATTCAGCCCATGTCATTTTTTTCCTGAGCAAATTTGTCTAATATCCAGTGTAAAACAGTTTTGCAGTTAAGTCCCTGTTCTTCATGCATTTAATAACTTCACAACTGTGCATCGGTTTAAAATGATTTATATATGAAACTTGCTCAGAATTTTGTCTAGTTTAATTATATGTAATTTTCATCCATATTTAAAATTTTTAAAATGTTGTTTGTGTAAATTTGCTCTTATGCCATGTTAAAATGCTTTAATTCATAACTAATTAATCATAACTCCGAATTTAATAAACTTTATATGTAATTGGGGTGGAATTTTGCCTAGTTTAACATGGTGGAATCCTCTTGCATGTTTAACAACTCTAAAATAATGTTTAGGGCAGAACATTACCAAACCTAATTTATGCACATGAGGAGTTTCCAGATTTGTTGTTCGTTGCTTCTGGCCTCATTTAACCTTGACTAGTTAGGTAGTTTTACTTTGCTTCACCCTCTTGCCATGTTTGACAACATTTAATATTGTTGGGTACATAAACGAGATCGAACAAAATAACTTGAATGTGGTGTTTCGTCAATATGCAACCCGTTGCATATTGAGCTCCACTTAATTTGTAGGATTGCTTGTGCACTTTGCCATGCCATGCCTCTTTAAACCGGACATGCATCATAATTGTTTGTGCATCATGCCATGTCTATGTGGTGGTTGTTTACTATGTTGTTTGCTTCTTTCCGGTGTTGCTTCTTCGGGTTGGTTCCGATAACGTCGTGATTGTGAGGAACCGTTCATCTACGTCCGTTTGTCTTCTTCATGGACTCGTTCTTCTTCCTTGCAGGATTTCAGGCAAGATGATCATACCCTCGAAATCACTACTATCTTTGCTATGCTAGTTTGCTCGCTCTTTTGCTATGCCAATGCTACGATGCCTACCACTTGCTTTCAAGCCTCCCAAATTGCCATGTCAAACCTCTAACCCACCATGTCCTTGCAAACCGTTGATTGGCTATGTTACCGCTTTGCTCAGCCCCTCTTATAGCGTTGCTAGTTGCAGGTGAAGATTGGAGGCCGTTCCTTGTTCGAACATTTATTTACTTGTTGGGATATCACAATATATCTTATTTAACTAATGCATCTATATACTTGGTAAAGGGTGGAAGGCTCGGCCCTATGCCTGGTGTTTTGTTCCACTCTTGCCGCCCTAGTTTCTGTCATATCGGTGTTATGTTCCCGGATTTTGCATTCCCTACGCGGTTGGGCTATTATGGGAACCCCTTGACAGTTCGCCTTAAGTAAAGCTCTTCCAGCAATGCCTAACATTGGTTTTACCATTCGCCACCTAGCCTTTTATTTTCCCTTGGGAGTCGCGCTCCTGAGGGTCATCATTATTTTACCCCCCCCGGGCCAGTGCTCCTCTGAGTGTTGGTCCGACCGAGTAGACTGCGGGGCCACCTTTTCTCTCCTAAATGGCAGTTTGTGAAGCAAGTGTCAATTATCTTTGCCCTATTGACCCCAAACTTCTTGGACACCTTTTCATGTCCAAATAATTGCTCATGCCAAAATTCAACTTAATTTGCCTAGTGAATATTCCTGAGCAATTTTTCAAAGTTCCTGTCTGAGGGAATTGATTGTGAAGGAAGTACAGGCTAGGCATATCCAAATGAGTTGAAATTTTTGCAAGGTCCTTCAGATGATCAAATAATGACTCTCCACCAAATATGAGCACATCTAACTCGACTATGTGAGCCCAGCTCCACATCTTGGTTTCTGGTCAGATTTTTAGTTTGTGAAGCAACTATATTTTATATTGCTTCATTTAAGCTGAAAATTTACCAAGACAATCTCCTATCCATATCAACACTCTCCACCAAAATTTGGCTCAATCCATTACATCATTTTCCCTGTGCAATTTTTCCTATATTCTGTCCAGAGCAAATATATATGAAGCAAGTGCTACTTTGGCACGTCCAAATGACATGAAACTTTTTGAGCATCTTCATATCTTCAAATCATTCGACCATGCCCAATTTCATCTCAACTTGCCTCTTCATGTGAGTGCAACTTCACCATCTCTAATTCTGGCCATTATGGTGGTTTCTACAGCAAGTATAATCTAAACCTCTCCTCTTAGTCTGGTTTTTTGTAATAAGCATCCCCTTAGTGATTAATCATGTTGTACCAAATCTCGGAGTCTAACTCCTCTCATGTGAACCACGGAAGGCAACAAACACCTTGTAGTTGCTCTCATTTGTGGCCATCTGCAAACCTCTTCTTTGCCCCCAGGATCTTTTCTTCCTTTATTTCAACTAAGGGCACCAGGGACTTTCTGCTAGACACTACTTTGGGCGCCAGAGAGCATTGAATGCCCAGGGTCACGCGGTGAACACTGCCCTGGCATGCCATGGCAGCGAGCTGGGTAGCGTTTTGCTCGGGCCCGTCCTCCTCTCGTCGTCTTCACGCTCGTGAGTATGTCCAGCAGCTTCACCGGGTCGTCGCCATCCCCCTGGACTCCTCTCCCCCTCTGTAAGCCCATCCGTCAGCACTCATCTCCGTTCACCCACGGGATCACTATGCCCAACAGCGTTTTAATGATGTTCGACCTCTTCCTTTGCTCCTCCTTGGCCCCTGCTACCTCGTGCTCCTCTGTAGCTCGTCCTTTCTCCCCTCGTCGCCTTCCCCGTGCATCCCCGTGATCGCTGCCGTTGCCAGGGCCTCGGCCGGACGTGCCCGGTGGCACCCAAGCCATGCCTCTCGCCCTGGCTATATATAGCCATTCCCGCGGCCTCCCGAGCTCATTAGCCTCCCCTCCTCTGTTCTCTAGACCTTCCCAGCCTCTCACCCGAGCTCGAGAGCCTCTCCTCGACCCCATGGCCGCCGTGCGCGCCATCGGCCTCAGGCTAAATTGGCTCAGCGCCGGCCTCCCCTCCTCATTATTTCACCACCAGTGCCACCACCGCACTCTGCCGACCATCCCCACCTACTTGCCTCGTCGCCGGAGCCACGTTTGGCCACCTCCCCACGAACGGTCGCTGCCGCCGCGTCCTCTGTTGTCTCCAAGCCACGCCCGCCCTAGCTCTCCCCGGTGCCCGTTTCCTCTCTGAATGGAAGCGGCATGGTCTCCTAAGCCCACCGGTGGCTCCGCCCTCGCCGGAGCCGGCCGGCCCGTCGCCGGTGATGCGCCCTCCCCTACCTCCTCTGTCCCGTGCGGGAGCAGGGCGAGGAAGAAGAAGACAGAGGCCAGGAGGGCCCCACTACCCATGCGACACCACCTGGCAGCCACATGCGTTGACTCCTCCCCTCCCAGGTCAGATAAGTGGCGACATACTTCCAATGAGTATGCTTTCTATTTCTGGAAAGCGTATTTTGCTTCTGCATCAGACACGGTGTGTTTTCTTTCATTGAAAACGTATTTCTCTCTGTTTCATCCCAGAACACATTTCCCCGAGGCAAAGGCGTATTTCCGGAAGTGCGCATTCTGTTTTTCCGGCTGAGGGCCTGTTTGTGATGATTTGATTTACAAATGGGTCCTTGGCAGAAAAGCAACTATAACTTTTTGCTCGCAACTACGTTTGAGGTGAATCCAGAGCCCACGTCTTTGTTTTGTCGAGCCCGTTCCATTGGCATCATTTTCACTCTGGTTTTAACATTCTGAAAATGACCATTTTTCCCTTGCATGTAAACAGCCCCCTCCGGGAGAGGACTGTTTCTGGCAAACCTCTTTGTGATCCCTTTGTACTTCTCCCCGATGCTTTCTTCATCCCTAGGCAAGCCATAATACCCACTTGCATGATAGTAATGCAGTAGCCATGGTTTTTAACTTGAATATTTAATCAATGTTTGCTCATTTAAAATATGGTTACCATTGTTCCGGTGATGCTTAGAGTTTCATGTTCACTCTCTTGCCATGTTGTCTTGCACTTGGTTATCATGTATTCCTGCTAGTATTACTTTCATATTCTTATGCTTGCTAGTAGTGCATGTTGATGTCGGTGATGGTCTTAGTGGCATGACTATCGTCTGTTCCGAGTGCCGTTGTTATGCATGTTCCATTGCATCCAGCTAGTTAAATGCTTGCATGGTAGCATTGTTGATATGTTCTTGCATTATATTTATCGTTGATGCTAGCTATTCTGCTAAGTTTATGAGTAGTGTTATACTTGTGATATTCATGCTCGTCATTATGCCATGCTCAGTTGGATATCATTCATTGTTGATATGGTTGTCGCACCCCATGCTTCTATCATGCTCATGCATTGTAATTGCATCAAGTTATTTGATCATGGCTCAACATATTGCATTCAAGTTTAACCGGATTAAATTGAACTTGAACAACTGTTGGCTGAGTCATGGTGCCACCATATCGGGCTAAAAAGTGCAACCACATTTGCCTTTATGGGGAGGCCGGTAGTCGTCCGTTGTCATGCCTTTTGTCGGTGCCTCCAACGAGGGAAGGTTATGGGCATGTGTTACCCTGGCCCGGTAAGAATACATAACCTTGTGAACCCGTTGTTGTTATGGTACAGTGTCTCCATTTGGGACTGTTTATTTGCCATGACTGTGGTAGTTTTGCCTTTGGTAGGCTGGGTCACCCAGGACGAAGCCCATTGGGGAGTTGGTCGGAGTGGCCGTAAGAGTGTCATGGCAATGGGAGAATTCTGTCATAATGCTGTTGGTCCACCCGAATGGGAGTGCGAGGCCATGGGTTTCGTGGTGTCAGTGAAGTGCTCTACCTCTGTAGAGTGTATTAAATCTATCGATAGTCGTGCCTGCGGATAAGGGCTCAGTTCGTGTCAGTCACACTGCAGGTCAATAGTAATAATAATAACTTTCTTAACAACAACCCCGGTTTGATGATGAGAAAGAGATTGGTTGTGATCAAGAGAGGATCACGGAGGTATCGTGGATACCAGAGTTGGTTGATCTTTATGTGATCGTGAGATGATCACTATGGTATCGAGGATACCAAGTGGTTGGATATTCATGATGTTGTGCGAGAATCGTGGGTAAAGATCAAGCTCCTTGTGGTCATTCAACGAGTACTATGGTATTGTTTATACCAAGGTTGATTTGATCCTGAGATGATTGTGTGATGTCCGAGGCTGGTAAGTGATGCATGTGATGGTTACAAGGTAAACCGAGTAGAATAAGTGGTGCATATAGTGGCATCATGTTTATATGGCCATGCCATGCACATATTGTTCTAGCTGCACCATGTTGTTAATGCCATATTGTTCTAATGATCTCATGATAATCCCTGCTTAACATGTAATCGCCATGCTGTTGTTTGTCTTGAATGCTTCTAGTTTTTGTGAGCTTGCATGTACATTCAATGTACCGACCTGGCGTGTCATGCCAGTTTGCAGGTCATGCTGGATTTGATTGCTTGTTTGCCATGGAGTTCTTGTTTGTCAGCTAGGATAAGCGTTCCAGCCAGAGTCCTTGTGTAGTAGAGTTCACCACTATAGTCATTGTTCCACTTCTAGAAGTTATTCCGCCGCTTCGAGTTGTTCAGCTGCTTGCATAGAGCAACAGTTGCAGGTGTTGTGTCATCGTGCCGATGTAATTCCTTGTTATATCGAAACCCCTTGTACCCAATATAGATTGTAATAAAGAGCTTATTTGTTCTATGCAATGAAGTGCCGTATTCCAGAAGACTTTTCCTCGATCTCTCGGCCAGAATATGGGGCATTCCGGTTTCTCTAAGCCGGGGTGCCACACTCCTCTCTCCCCTCCACCTATATTTATGTGAGGAGGTGAGGCGGCATTACACACCACGATTCCCAAGTCGTGTGCGGCGCCCCCTCTACCTCTAGTTCGTCCTCCGTCTTAAACCAACGTGCTCGGCGAAGCTCTGCGAAATAGCTTGACCACCACCGTTACCACACCATCGTGCTGCCAAAACTAATCTACTACTTCACCCCTCTTGTTGAATTGAGAAGGCGAGGACGTCATCGAGCTGAACGTGTGCTGAACGGGAAGGTGCCGTATGTTCGGTACTTGATTGGGACGGATCGTGAATGTGTATGACTACATCAACCGTGTTGAGAAATGCTTCCTCTTAACGATCTCCAAGGGTATGTTATGCTCTCCTCCTCTCATAGCTATACATCTCCATGGATAGATATTGCATGTGTGTAGAATTTTTTTGTTTTCCATGTGTTGGGGAACACAAACTAGGGTGTATGTTTTCCCCTGACTCGTGCACGGGTGGTAAGAAAACAAGCACAAGAATAAGATCACAGCACCATGACCAGATTGAAGCACAAGGGATCAGTCATTCGAAGGACCAATGTGCAGATCAAGAGGATCAAGACTAGTCTAAGAAGCAAGATATCGCCAAGGGAAAACCTCCCTTGTCAGGCAGGCGAGCCTTGCAAAGACGGGGTTACCCCCATAAGAAAGCTTTCGGGTCATCCGGGCAGGCCTACCGGGCTAATAGAGGCAAACCACTCCACTACACCACCTCATCACGACGCACGTCGTCGATCAGTGCGGTGTCAAGCTCCAATATGACTAAGTGGCTGCTATTTGCGACATGGAAGCCAATTCCTACAGAAAAAACCTCCATGCAACACCCGCCCTGAGACGTGTCAAGCAAGCAGGTGCGAAACTTGCAAAACAGCTCGGCAGGGCCTGCTGGGCGAGCTGTGATGTGACGTTGAGCGGAGCATTTAATGCACTCTGTCAGCCTGCAGTGTTGGTATGATAGCACTGTTTGCTATCTAATCAGTGTGTAATGACTGATTTGTCACTATGGTGACCCGTTGATGTATAAAAGGAGGCCCAAGGCAAACGAACAAGGGGTTGGCTGACCCGGACAATTACACACTTATACGCGCTTAGCCACTTGATGACCCACAAGTATATGGGATAAATTGTATCCTTTTTGATAAGTAAGAGTGTCAAAACCAATGAGGAGCAGAAGGAAATGTTTCGCAAGGTAATGTCTGGAAGCACTGAAATTGTAAGTAACAGAGTAGTTTGATAGCAAGATAATTTGTAACGAGCAAGTAACGATAGTAGTAACAAAAGTGCAGCAAGGTAGCCCAATCCTTTTGAGGCAAAGGACATGCAAAAACAGTCTCTTATAATAAGCAAAGCGTTCTTGAGGGTACACGAGAATTTCATCTAATCACTTTCATCATGTTGGTTCAATTCGTGTTCGCTACTTCGATAATTTGATATGTGGGTGGACCGGTGCTTAAGTGCTGTTCTTAATTGAACAAACCTCCTATTTATGATTAACACCCTCGCAAGCATCCGCAACTATGACAAAAATATTAAGAATAAATTCTAACCATAGCATTAAATTTTGGATCCAATCGGTCCCTTACGGAATAGCGCATAAACTAGGGTTTAAGCTTATGTCACTCTCCCAACCCATCATCTAATTACTACTCCACAATGCATTCCCTTAGGCCCAAATATGTTTTCATGTAGTCGACGTTCACATTACACCACTAAGGTAATCACAACATACATACTATCAAAATATCGAACACATATCAAGTTCACATGATTACTTACAACAAGATTTCCCCCACGACCTCAAGAACAAAAGTAACTACTCACAAATGATAATCATGCTCAAGATCAGAGGGGTACTAAATATCATATTGGATCTGAACATATAATCTTCCACCAAATAAACCATATAGTAATCAACTACAAGATGTAATCAACACTACTAGTCAACCACAAGTACCAATCTGAGGTTCCGGTACAAAGATTGAACACAAGAGATGAACTAGGGTTTGAGAGGAGATGGTGTTGTTCAACATGTTGATGGAGAATTCCCTCCCCAAAATGGGAGATTTGTTGGTGATGATGATGACGATGATTTCCCCCTCCGGGAGGGAAGTTCCCCTAGCGGAATCGCTCCGCCGGAGGGCAAAAGTACCCCTGCCCAAGTTCCGCCTCGAGATGGCGGCGCTCCATTCCGAAATTCCTTCCCTTATTTTCTGTAGGTCAAAATGACTTATATACCAGAAGATGGGCATCGGAGGTGGGCTGGGCTGAGCACAACCCACCAGGGTGCGCCAAGGGGGCCAGGTGCGCCCTGGTGTCTTGTGCTCACCAGGTGGCCCCCCTCCGGTAGTTATTTGTTCCAGTATTTCTTATTTATTCCATAAAAATTCCTCGTGATGTTTCAGCTCATTTGCATTTGTGCAGAATAGGTAGCTTGACATAGCTTTTTCAGGTCCAGATTTCCAGTTGCCGGAATTCTCCCTCTTTGTGTGTACCTTGCAATTTATGAGAGGAAAGGCATTAGAATTACTCCAAAAAGCATCATTATGCATTAAAATATTATAAATAACAGTAGATAAACATGATGCAAAATGGACGTATCAATTCCCCTAGCTTAGACCTCGCATTTCCTCAAGATAAAACCGAAATCGAAAAACATGTCCACATGCTTAGAGAGAGAGGTGTCGATAAAAACAAAATACGGACATGGAAGCATCATGTAAATTATTACAACAACAGCAACTTTAACATAAAACTTTTATCATAGAACTTTTATCGTAGACTTCTCATGAAGAAGTAAAAATTCATCATAACATCGAAGTATAATGTATACTCTATTGGAAACCAACAAATTATGTTCTCAGTCAACTTTGCAACTACAATTCATCATCTTTTCAGGAAGGGTCGCGTATTGGAGCCTTTAGGCAAGTCCACATACTCAACCATCATATAGTCTTCTATGATTGCTACCACTCACCGCATACACATGAGCAAAACGTTCCAACTAGACACATAGAAAGATAGGAGCTTATAGCTTCGCCTCCCAATGTATTCACCTCAGGGGTGATGTCAACAATAATAACTCATGCTACCCATATCCAACTGAATATATGTGCCTATATCTTTCCTCACCACATGATGCTTGCCAAAAGTGAAAATAAAAAGGAATAGAGAGAAGAAGTATGACTCTTGCGTAAAGGTAAATACATAATAGTAAAAGATAGGACCTTCACAGAGGGAAGTAGAGGTTGTCATGCGTTTTGGTTTGTATGCTCAATCCCTTAGTGCAAGAGAACGTCACATTATATTGCCCCTTATGATAGCAACCTTTATTATGCAGTATGTCGCTTTTATTCTTTCCCATCACAAGTTCGTACAACGCTCAATTTTCTCTTACACTAAATGATCTAACACTTGTAGAAGCAATTTTTATTGCCTTATTGCACTGATGACAACTTACTTGAAGGATCTTACTCAATCCTTAGGTAGGTATGGTGGACTCTTGAAAATAAGATTTGGGTTTAAGGGTTTGGATGCACAAGCAGTATCTCTACTTGGTGCGGAATTTTTGGCTAGCAAAGATGAGGGGCAAGCACCACATGTTGAAGGATCTATGACAATATAACTTCTATGTGAATATGAACAAACATAAATCACTACGTTGTCTTGCTTGACAATATAACTTCTATGTGAATATGAACAAATTTCGCATATAATATTTTGATGGGGCTTACAATCACAAAAGATTTCTAAGATAGTGTATTTGCATGTGAATCTTCTCTTCCCTTATTAATTCTTTCATGAATTTCATCATTGACCAGTGCTATGTTTTTCAATCATCAATAAAATTTTCTACTTATACTTTTCCTTATGTGGTGTCATTACTTACCATAAGATTAGCATATGATGTTTTTCATTTATTTCCTTTCTTTTTTATTGAAACATGAAAGTAAAGAAAACAAAACTCAAACTAAACTTTATTATATATCTCGCAGATGATTACAAAGATAGATCACTAAGAAAACTCTCAAATAGAAAGGATTGAACTAAACTTTTATTCTTCTAAAGCAAAAGATAACTATGGATCGACCTAAGATAAGTAAAGGCAAAATATAGTGGAGGTGACACGATACTGGGGCACCTCCCCCAAGCTTGGCTCAAGCCAAGGGGAGTGCCCATACCCAATACTCAATTTTCTTTTGGTGATGAAGGAGATGGTGGTGATGAAGTGGTAGCGATCTTGTCCTCCTTTTCCTCCAACTTTCGCCGGAGGATAGAGTTACTTATCATCAACTCATCATACTCCGCCTCGAGCTTTATTATCCTCCTGCATAATGCCTCCATGCTCTCGTTATTGAAACGAGGAGGGACTGGTTCATCTCCATCTTCCTCAATGGTGTACCACATATAGTGATAGGTATCCTTGAAGATATTCTTATCTAGAGGCCGATAAGTAATTGGACAATCCTCCTCAGAACTTTGCGATGGCATACTTTCAGATCTTGCAGAGAACAGTAAGGAAAAGAAAACAAGAGATTTCTCTGTGATACGGTGGTCAGTAGGTTCAGGGGGTATATGAAGATTTTTTATCTTGGGAAACAAGCAAATGGAAGAAAAATGGTGTCCAGATGGTACCCAAGGTGGGCACAACCCACCTGGGCGCGCCCTAGTGTCTTGTGCGCACCAATGGTGCCTTCGTGGTTGTTTCTTATTTTCCTACTTTCTTAAATATTCCAAAACTGACAAAAAGTATTTTTACGGATTTTTCGGAGTCTGTTTACATACCTTATCACATACCTCCTCTTTTCATGATTCTGGAGTGTTCTGGAAGGTTTCTTTTATGTGTCCTTCCGGTGTCATAGTTTGGATAATATTGTTTCCAACATTAATGGGCGTACCTAATGTCTACTACACAACTTTATTCTTGTAGACACGTGTTGGGCCTCCAAGCGCAGAGTTTTGTAGGCCAGTAGCAATTTTCTCTCAAGTGGATGACCTAAGTGGATGACCCTGCAACCAAATAATAAAAAGTCTCTTGTGTCCCTAATACACTCAATACATTGGTAATTTGTATAGGTGCACTAGTTCAGCGAAGAGATGGTGATACAAGTGTAATATGGATAGTAGATATTTATTTTTGTAATAAGAACAATAAAAAACAGCAAGCTGGGAAGTAGCAAACGTGAGCACAAACAGTATTGCAATGCTTGAAAATGAGGCCTATGGTCCGTACTTTCACTAGTGCAATCTCTCAACAACGCTAACGTAATTGGATCATGTAACCATCCCTCAACATGCGATGAAGAATCACTCCAAAGTTCATATCTAGCGGAGAACATAAGAAGAAATCATTTGTAGGGTACGAAACCACCTCGAAGCTATTCTTTCCGATTGATCTATCTAAGAGTTCATACTAAAATAACACCAAATAGTTTCAGATTCATAATACCCAATCCAACACAAATAACCTCAAAGAGTGCCCCAAGATTTCTATCGGAGAAACAATGACAACAACGTGTATCAACCCCTATGCGTAGATTACCCCAATGTTACCTCGGGAATCCGCGAGTTGAGTGGCAACACATATATCAAGTGGATCAAAATAATACCCCATTGTCACCACGGGTATTCATATGCGAGACATCTATATATCAAGTGCTCTCAAATCCATAAAGGAATTGTTTTGACTATACACAGTAGGGCAAAACCCCACTGCAATTTTTTCATTTAATTAAGCAAAGAGCAATACAGATCAAAGTCTAAATTACAAAATGCTTGAGGTACACTGGAAAGAAACCTGAAAAAGAAAAAGAAAAAAGAGCTAACTACCTAAATTTCAAGACCAGATTATCCAGCCAGGAGCAATAAGCCCTAGCATAGCTCCTCTTGTTCCTAAATCTGAGTAAGTTGAGTTCCTCCAAGAAAATGTCTTACCACCTCTGGATGCTAGGAGGGATGGCTTGAAATATGAGGTTGTTTCTGGAAATCCATATGACCCAAGATGGTATGATAATAATTTCCATGAATAAAGGCACATGCAATTTCTGCCTGAGGTTAGCAAAAGCTCCCAGAACTGAAACATTGGCTTGTCTTGAGGAACATACTAGGTCCCAACATTGAGCAGCAAAATGGTAGGTGCAAAAAAGATGTTGAAGTGTTTCCTCCTGTTGGCAATTGTTCACAGCACAATTATAGCTGTCTAGATGGAAAGTTTTCCTCCTTAATAAATTCCTTGTGTTTAGTCTTTCATGAAGAAGTCTCTAGAAGAACACCTTATGCTTGGGTTGATAGGAACTATTCCATATCCAATTGAATTGTTGAGGAGCAACTTTAACTCCCATCATAATTCTATAAGCTTTACCCACAGAAAATTGCTCATTTACCCAAAGATAACTCGGACTCTGGGAGTGTACAGTACTCGGACTCTGTGAGTGGATTTAACCGAGCAGATACTCATAAAGGAAACGGTCGGGTCGCCCGAAGCGTTTCTCTTCCCGGACGTTTTTTCGCATGGGGTGACCTCCAGCTTTTGCTCTCGCTAGCCGGACAGCCGCACCGCGGTCTGTGGCTGAGAGGTTGGCCTTTGGTACTGCACACGCTACTAAGCCGTCTGCGGGAAAAAACATCTTAGGCCAAGCGGCCAGCCCCCGGGTCAACTCTGGCTGGCACCGGGGCGAACAGTGGTGCAACTGTAATAAAAATGCGGAGATAGCCCCTCGAGCATCGTTCGGGGTTCACCGTGCTTGCCTGATGAAAAAATATGCAGGTGAGGAGCTCACATTGATTTTCGTGTAGTCGCGGCAGAGGTCGTCGAAGACAGCCGGCGCGGCTGCGCGTCGGCGCACCCGCTGGGTGTAGCCCCGAGATTCGGGCCGACTGCCGAGCAGTCGGGCAGGATCTCCCGGCGACTACTTTGTTCTTCTCTTCTCCTCATCAGCCGGCTGTGCGCAGCCGGACCGGCTCATTGGTCGGCCAGGCAGCGAAGCGGGCAGACGAACCGGCCAGCCGAGCGGTGACGCGGTCAGTCAAACAAAGCAGTCGGCTGGGCAGCAGTCTGCACAGTCATATCTTTCCCTTTTTTCTCATTTTTTTATATCCAGCCGGCCACTCTTTTCTTTCTCTTAGCCGGCTAGGAACTCGGCCTTTGCTTCTTTCCAGCCGGCATCTCACTCCATTTTTTTTCTTTTTTTGCCAGCCGGCCTAGAACAGTCGGACACAACACTTCTTCCTTTTTTTTAAACCCGGAAACTCTTTCCAGCCAGCCCCTTCTCTCTTTTTCTTTCTTTCTTTGCATGAACAGCAGGCAGGAGCGGGACGCAGCTGAAACCGACTGCCGGGGCGCGGCAGAAGCCGGCGCCGGGTTGCGGGGAAGCCAGCGGCCGAGGCACAGCAATAGCCGGCAGGCTGGGTTGCGAGGAAGCCGGCCGGGTCGCCGGGTTGCGGGCAAAGCCGGCAAGCAGCCGGGTCGCTGGGAAGCCGTCAGGTGGCAAGGCCGGCCGGGTAGCCGACACGGGTGGAGCCGGCGTGCCGAGTGGGCACGAAGCCGGCACGGGGCGAAGCCGGCAGGCCGGGTTGCGAGGAAGCCGGCGCGGCCGGGTCGGAGGACTCCAGCGGACGGGGCCGAACCCGGTGCTGCAGGCGAAGGCAGCGGGAGGCGAGCCGACGAGTGGCAAGGCGGGCGCGGAGCCGGACCCAGCGCTAGACGGCGCAGACGCGAGAGGAGTCGGACCCGGCAGTAGAGGACCCAGTCGCCGCGGGACGCGGCAGGGGCGACCCGGCCCACGCGGGAGACGGAGCCGGCGCGCAGGTGGCCATAGTGGCGACCCGGGCAGGCATGTGGAGATTGAGCGGATGGCCAGGCAAGCCGGCGCAGCCATGACGGAGGCGTGGAGCCGAATGCAGGGCACATCGTGGGCTGGGCAGGCCGAGCATGGAGGAGTCCGGAGCCGAGCGAGGACGATGAGCCAGGCACGCGGGGTGGCAGGAGCAACGAGCAGCGCTATAGTCTGGGTGTTCTCTAATGGATATCTGACTAGTATCCAGTCAGTGTACAAGCAGTGGATTATAGGGGGATTATGTGACTATTATCTAGGGAATATCTGGGCATGGTTTTGGTGGCGCATGGCCATGGTACAGGAAGCGTACGAGGCATGTATAACCAGTGTATGGCTAACGTTTGACCACGGTTTGACTTGCATCTAGCTAGCTTGTATGGATGATATATGGAGTGGCAAACGCGCTTTTCGGCCGGAGCAAGGCACAACGCACAGAGGAGCAGACGCGAGCGGCGCGGCACGACGCGTGCACGGATGCGGCCGACCGAAGCGAGGCTCGGACGGCCGGCGTTGTGGTGGTGATGACGAAGAGGCCGACGGCGAGGACGTGCCACCCCTCGCGGCCGCTCCGAGGGCGCGTCGATGTCGGGCCCCCGAGCGCTACCGGAGAGACGACGGCGACGCCGCGGTGATGACGAAGATGGTCTCGCCCGGACTGCGAAACCAGCAGTAGCGCGGTAGCATAGTACCGCCCCATGGTGGGCACCAAATGTCGTGGTATTCTCACGGGGGGGTGCAAGACGACATATGCCACAAGGTGGCTTCGTGTGAGGGTAAGACTGCTGCCGGAATATCCAGGGACGGGTATGCGAGTATCACGCGCTAGTTTTCCCAGGTACGGGGCTCTCCGGAGAGATAACACCCCTACTCCTGCATGTCTGAGTATATGTGGTATATCTGGTACAGAGTGCTCCTGGAGCTGTATCTGAGGTCAGTGCCATAGGTATCTGGCCTCGTATATGCATGTGGCACGGTGGCCGTTGCTCTTGGCGAAATTGGTGTGCTTGGGCATGCTTGCCCGTAGGAGTGGATGGATGGGTTGCTAGCTAGCTCTCTTGCTAGCTAGCTAGCTTGTGTGTTTGTGTGAGTGTGTGAGTCCATCCTCTGATGGATGGATGGAGCTAGCTATATATAGTGTGTAGTGGGCATGGGACATGGCGTTGGTTGTAAGCTACCTTGGGTAGCTTACAAGCCAAGCCATGCATGGGGCATGGTGCATGTCAAGCTTGTCCCCTAGGCACTTTATAGAATACTGCCAAGGGGACAGGTACACTGTAGATGATGGCGTCGCGGTACATCTGTCTTGTCTGCGGTATGGCCGTCCTGTCGGGGTCGTGTCAGGCTGCAGTCGCCAGCCGGCTGGTTGGCGCAGTCAGCAGCCAGCAGCCGGCGGGGCAGAGCAG
The DNA here is from genome assembly GCF_018294505.1 of Triticum aestivum. Lineage (NCBI taxonomy): Eukaryota > Viridiplantae > Streptophyta > Magnoliopsida > Poales > Poaceae > Triticum > Triticum aestivum. The sequence goes on from NC_057797.1 coordinate 250,808,093, forward strand.
TCGGACGGGGAGCCGGCAGGAGCGGCCGGGCAGTCGGACTGAGGGGCTTTGCTAGCCCCGATGTCTTGATTTATTGTCTCGCCGTCTTCTGGGTATCCGTGTCCAATTACTCCGACACAAATATTACATTTAGCCAAGGATTTATAATTATCAATGAGCTTAAGGTTGTGTAATGCCTTGGATGTAACATTCCTTAATTGTAACTCCAACTGTTGCCATTTCCGGCTATATGATATGCTATATCCTTCGTGGTTGGGTTTTGGTCTTTGTTTTGCATTTTGCTCATGTCATGCATTTCATCTCCTGTCATCATGTGCATTGCATTTGTGTTCATCTCGTGCATCCGGTCATTTTCCCCTTTGTCCGTTTCGGAATCCGACACTCACACATGCACCCATTGCACCTCTCAGATCTCGTTTCGTGAGCAGGAGAAAAACGTTCTCTGAATGGGTCGAGATTTGTCGAGTGGCCTTGGTACATCACCGGTAGGCCGCCTGTCAAATTTCGTTCCATTTGGAGGTCGTTTGATGCCCCAATGGTCAACCGGGTAACCGCAAAAGCCTCTCTCTGTTTGCAGCCCATCACCCCTCCCAAACAGCCCACTAGCCCATCTAAATCCACTCCATGCTCTCCGTCGTTGGATCACGATCGTGTGGGTGAAAACCGCACCTCATTTGGACTCTCGTTGCTACCTCTACCTATATAAACACCTTCCACCCTACCAAATTCGCATCTAAATCCCTAGCTCCACCCTCCTCCGCACTGCCGGACACGTCCGTCGCCGCGCCCCGGCGAATCCCGTCATGCCACATGGGCCACTCTGCCGCCCCACCGTCGAAGCCCTCCGCGACCCGCGGGAAGCCCTCCCGGTTCGCTCGTCCGCCGCCGCCTAGTGCTCCACGCCTGTCACACCCACAATGCGGCTATATCTCCCGCGTGTCGGGGCACGACTTAGAGGCATAGCCGCATGGTAGCCATGTCGCAAGAGAGGTAATCTTTACACATCCCATGTACTGAATTAGAAGGGGTAAAGAGTCGGCTTACAATCGCCACTTCACACAATACATAAATATAGCATACATCATACCGAATACAATCAAGGTCCGACTACGGAACCAAAATGAAGAAAGACAACACCAAATGCTAGATCCCTGATCGCCCCAACTGGGCTCCACTACTGATCAACTGGAAACGAAAGAGCACAACGAACACGAGCTTCATCAAGCTCCGACTTGAGCTCGGTTGCATCATCCGCACTGGTATCATCGGCACCTGCAACTGTTTGGAAGTATCTGTGAGTCACAAGGACTCAGCAATCTCGCACCCGTGAGATCAAGACTATTTAAGCCTATGGGTAGGAAAGGGAAGTGAGGTGGAGCTGCAGCAAGCACTAAGCATATATGGTGGCTAACAAACGCAAATAAGAGCGAGAAGAGAAGCAACGCAATGGTCATGAACTAGAAGTGATCAAGAAGTGATCCTAAAACTACTTATGTTCAAGCATAACACCAGAACTGTGTTCACTTCCCGGACTCCGCCGGAAAGAGACCATCACGGCTACACACGCGTTTGATGCATTTTAATTAAGTTAAGTGTCAAGTTCTCTACAACCGGATAATAAAAAATTCCCCTCTGCCCATAACCGCGGGCACGGCTTTCGAAAGTTCAAAACCCTGCAGGGGTGTCCCAACTTAGCCCATCACAAGCTCTCACGGTTAACGAAGGATATTCCTTCTCCCAGGAGGACCCGATCAGACTCGGAATCCTGGTTACAAGACATTTCGACAATGGTAAAACAAGACCACCAAAGCCGCCAGATGCGCCAACATCCCGATAGGAGCAGCACATATCTCGTTCTCACGGCAACACCGGATAGGTCAAGCTATGAGTAAAACCAGGCCTCGAGTTTCCCCGAGGTGGCCCCGCAGGCTGCCCGGTTCGGACCAACACTTAGACAAGCAGTGGCCCGGGGGGCTTTAAAATAAAGATGACCCTGGGGAGAGCGACTCCCAAGGGAAAACGTAGGTGGTGGTGAGGCAAATGGTAAAACCAAGTTTGGGCCTTGCCGGAGGCACTACTAGGAAAAGGCCTACTAATGGCGCACCAGTTTTGCCTACTAATGGTGCATCACTGGTGCGCCATTACTAGCACGCCACTAGTAATTTTCACTAATGGTGCACCACTGGTGCACCATTAGTATCTGGTATACTAATGGCGCACCACTGGTGCGCCATTAGTATAGGCCACGGTGCGCCATTAGTATAGGCCACTGGTGCGCCATTAGTATAGGCCACGGTGCGCCATTAGTATTTTTGAATTTTGAAGGCAGGAAAATAGTAGTGGCGCACCGTCTAACCCCCACCGTGCGCCATTGCTATTTTTGAATTTTGAATTTGGATCTGGATCGTGATTTTTTTACCCATTTTTTGCTAGTTTTTTTTGCTCGTTTTTTGGCACGATATTATTTCAAATTTTGTTCCTGTTTTTGGATCTTGTACGTTTTTTTGCCGTGTTCTTTTGCCGGAGAGGAGTTCGCCGGAGAGGAGGAGGAGGTCACCGAAGAGGCGCTCGCCTACATCGCCGGAGAGGAGGAGGAGGCCACCGGAGAGGAGTTCACCGAAGCATCGGAGAGGAGGAAGGAGAAACCATGAGG
>NC_057797.1:250811315-250820036 GCF_018294505.1 Triticum aestivum
GGAGAGGAGAAGGAGGTCGCCGGAGAGGAGAAGGAGGAGGTCGCCGGAGAGGAGGAGGGTAGTATGGTGGAGGAGAGAAGGGAAGATGGAGTGGAGGAGAGGAGGAGATGGAGTGGAGGAGAGGAGAGGAGGAGATGGAGTGGAGGAGAGGTGGAGTGGAGGAGGTGCGCCCAGCCATATATACGACATAGTAATGGCGCACCGTGGGCAGGTGCGCCATTACTAACTTTTTTTTATTTTTTTGATTTATTTTGAATTTTGAAGGAGGGTAGATAATAATGGCGCACCATGGGCAGGTGCGCCATTAGTAACTTTTATTTTTATTTTTTTTGACTTATTTTGAATTTTGAAGGCGGGAAGATACTAATGGTGCACCATGGGCAGGTGCGCCATTAGTAACTTTTTTTTTATTTTGTTGACTTATTTTGAATTTTGAAGGCGGGAAGATACTAATGGCGCACCATGGGCAGGTGCGCCATTAGTAAGTTTGAATTTTTTTGCCTCTCCAGATCTTAAAAGCCCCGTATCTTTTTTCTGTTAGGTTTTTGAGGATTTTGAAAATGTTTAACGGGGTGGCCCTGTTAATTTCGGATGTAACTTTTCGAGTAGATGATTTTTCATATAAAAAACTTTTTCATCCGAGTTCGTACGCAAAAGTTATGCCCATTTTTACAAATTCTCGAGAGATTTTGCAAAAAAGTCGAAAATTCATGTTTGTAAATTTTGCTAACAACTAGACCACATATCACATGGGAATCTTATTTTCTTTTATTTTTTTGACATTTCTATCATTTTCTTTTATTTTTTTTTGAAACTGAAAAGGCGGTCCACCGGGGGGGGTGTGCATTCGGGCGAATGTTTGGGCCAAGTTACTAATGGCGCACCGTGGCATGGTGCGCCATTACTAGTTCAACTAGTAATGGCGCACCACTCCCATGGTGCGCCATTAGTAGTTTTGAAAAAAAAAAATTTTACTAATGGCGCACCGTGGATGTGGTGCGCCATTACTAGTTCAACTAGTAATGGTGCACTACTCCCATGGTGCGCCATTAGTAGTTTTGAAAAAATTAAAAAAAAATTTACTAATGGCGCACCGTGGACGTGGTGAACCATTAGTATTTGCACACTAATGGCGCACCAACACATGGTGCGCCATTAGTATATAGTAATGGCGCACCACATGTCTGGTGTGCCATTAGTGTCAGTTCCATCTATAGCCCTTTTCCTAGTAGTGAGGAGTTTTATTCAAAGTGAACTGTCAAGGTGTCCCCATAACACCCAACCGTGTAAGGAACACAAAATCAAGGAACATAACAGCGGTATGATAGAAACTAGGGCGGCAAGAGTGGAACAAAACACCAAGCAAAAGGCCGAGCATTCCACCCTTTACCAAGTATATAGATGCATTAAATTAAATAAGAGATATTGTGATATCCCAACATATCCATGTTCCAACATCGAACAAACTTCAACTTCACCTGCAACTAGCAACGCTATAAGAGGGGCTGAGCAAAGCGGTAACATAGCCAAACAACGGTATGCTAGGAAAGGTGGGTTAGAGGCTGACATCGCAAAATGGGAGGCATGATATAGCAAGTGGTAGGTATCGCGGCATAGTAAATAGAGAGAGCAACTAGCAAGCAAAGATAGAAGTGATTTCGACGGTATGGTCATCTTGTCTGAGATCTCGCAAGGAAGAAGAACGAGCCCATGAGGAAGACAAACGAATGTAGTCGAACAAATCCTCACAAACGCGATGTTATCGGAAATAACCCTAAGAAGCAACACCGGAAAGAAGCAAACAACATAGTAAACAACCATCACATAACATGGCATGATGCACAACCAAGTATGATGCATGTCCGGTTTAATGAGGCATGGCATGGCAATGTGCACAAGTAAAACTACAAGTTAAGTGGAGCTCAATATGCAATGAGTTGCATATTGACGGAACACCACATCAATTATTTAGTTCTCTCCTGTTTATGTACTCAACAATATTAAATGTTGGTTAGCATGGCAAGAGGTGAAGCATGACAAAACTACCTATCTAGGCAAGTTTAAATGAGGCCGGAACAACAAGCAACAAGTCTGGAAAAAATCCTCATGAGTATATATTATATTTGGTACTGTTCTGCCCTAAACCATATTTTAGTATTGTTAAACATGCAAAGTAATGCCACCATGATAAACTAGGTATTTTTCTACCCCAATTACATATAAAGTTTATTAAGTTTGGAGCTACGGTTATTTAGTTATGAAATAAAGCATTTTAACATGGCAATTAAGCAAAATAACCACAAACATCATTTTAAACATTTCAAACATGGATGAAAGTGGCATATTATGAAACTAGATGAAATTCTAGTCATATTTCATATTAAGTTTAGGGGCTATACTGTAAAACTGAAATCTCTGGATAAATAGGAAAAACGTTCAGAACTGAAAAAAACGTAATGGGCCGAATCCGTCTGGCCCAACAGAGAGGAGGGCTGGATATGGTGCTCACATTGGGCCTCAGCCCGAAAGTAGAAGCAAAGTGGTAGGCCAACGGATCTGGGCCGCCAGGTGAGGTTGAAGAGGTTAACGCGGTGAGAGGGACGAGGCGCTGCTGCCCTTGTCTCTGAATAGCCGAAACAGTAGTTGGGGCGCGAGGTACAGAGCGACGGCCGGCAGGAAAGGATGCCGGCGATGTGGGACTTGGAGGATCCAGGCGGAGGCGGAGGGCCGCGGGTGCTGTAACTTGGCCAAGGAGAAGATCACGGCAGAAGGGGAGTCTACACGGTGCTGGACATGGCCCGAAGCAGAGGAGGCAAGCAGGGCGGCGGTGGCTGGGAGTAGAGCTCCGGCGAGCGGGAGAAGGGGCAGCGAGGTACAGGGCGTTCGAATCTGGCTGGGAACGGGCTTGGACGGCTCCGAGCTTGAGGAGCTTAGCGTCCATGGCGGCATCCATGGCCGGGCGGCGCTGTTCAGAGCTCGGTTACCTGCGAGGATGGCCATGGCGGGAATTAGAGAGAGAGAGGCAGGATATGACGACAGGGAGAAGGGAAGAAGGAGAGGGGCGTGAGGGGCTGGCCTGGCTATGGCTCTGGTGCTGCTGCTGCTCGCCGGTGGCTCTGTGCTGCTGCTGGATGACGAGGATGAGGCAGTGGGGACGAGGTGCTCTGGGAAGAAGAGGGCGGAGGAAGGAGGTCTGGTGGCTCTGCTTGCTACTGGTGGTGGTAGCCGGCGACGTACACGGGAGGCGGCGGGGTCGCGAGGGGCTTGAGGCCGTGGGGTCCTGGTGGCGCGGTTCCCGTTGGAGCTCGAGGGAGAGGGCGCCACAAGGAGGCTGGCTGCAGTGTGGTTGGGTAGATGGACCGAGGGGAGTCGGTGGTTGGCCTGGGATGGATCTGGGAGGATCCCAAGGTGGGAGGCGAGTGGGTGGATGGCTGGCCGTGGGGACGAGACTGATGGGACAAACCTCCTAAAGATTAGGGTAGGACTAGTTTATATATAGGCCTGTGTATTAGGTTAGGGGCTATCTCGACCCTCCGATCAAAATCGGACGGTCATGAAAATAGGCTAGGGAGTCTGAATAAGAAAACGGTGATGTTTTGTAGATGTTCGGGGATGATCCGAATCCAACGGTGACGACTACCCGGGTCGGTTCTGGGGCAGCTTTCGGACGCGCGCGCGAGGAGGTCCGCGGGCTGACGAGAGAGCTTAGGTTAGGCCTGGTGGTAGGTAGTGGACTGTGTAGATGGTCTCGAGCTGAGAGAAGAGAAGAGAGAGAGGCCCGGCGACTGTTTCCCGAGATCGAAAACGTCCGACATTTGACCGACTATATTGCCGCTATAGTTATCCGTTGGGGCGTCAAACGGGCTCCGAATGTGATGAAACTTGGCAGGTGGCCTATCGGCAACAAAACAACACCGCACGCCAACTTTCAACCCATTCCGAGAAAATTTTCCGGCCACTTATAAAATAATATTTCGGACATGCCGCGGGCGCGTGCAAGTGTGTCTGGGCTCAGAACGGACAATGAAAGGAACCGAGAGATCGGGACGGATGCAAGTTTCGAAAACATGATGATGCAATGCACATAATGACATGGCAAGATGCAACATGCAAGAGAATGACATGGTAAAGACAGCGAATAACTGGAAGACACATGCGCAACGGTCTCGGGGCGTTACAGCGCCGCAGCACGCCGCCCGCGCACCGCCGCCTATGCTCGCCGCCGACCGTTGCCGCCACCGATCGCCTTGCCGCTGTCCATTGCGCCCGACGCCGCCGCCCATTGACGCCGCGGATCCCGTCGGGCCGGACCGGATCCGGCGCCCCCGAGCCTCTCCGGCCATCTCCTCCAACTCCGGTCGCCGTCCCCATCGTCCCCGGCCACATCTCCGGCGACCGCGTCGATGAACCTCGAGATCCGCGCCAGCAAACCTTAGATTCGGAAGTCGAAATATTTTCTAAGTACTCAACTTTTCATATCATGTGCACCACTTTGACATGCCATATCTCCATGCTCATAGCTCCGATTTGCGCATATCATATATTAGAATGTTTGTCTCGTGATGCTCTTCATGTTAGTGTCATTTGCATGCATGTTACTGTCCATATTGATGCCCTAATTTTCGTTGCAAAAGTGCTATATGATGTTGTCTACTGGAATCCATCATAACTTGCTGATTTGTCATTTTCATTGCATTTTTTGTGTGCATATGAGCATGATGTATATATGCTTTTGGAGCATCTCCATGATATATTTATAGTGGTGCAAGCCTTGTATTTTTATGAGCTCTGTGGTGACTAGCTCTTGATGTTGCTGATTTCAGACACCTAGTAATTTTTCCTGTTACATTATGATGTTATGTAAACTTGTTGCCACAAGTAGATGCATTCTTATTTTGATGAGGTTCAGTAAAAGTGTTTTGAAGGTATGGTTATGCTCTATCCATTCATTACTCTGGTTGTAATTATGGAGTAGTGTAGCTAGCCATTACCATGCTCTACTTCTGCTAAATATTGTTTGCTGACAGATTGTTAGCATGAAGTTCATTTTTTCCATGTGTTTTGCTAGTGATCCATGCACCCTATGAACTTGCTCTTGCCATGTTTAGCTTCATAATTGTGTCTTCTTGCTGTCGGTTACCTTGTGATGCCATGTAATCCTTTGTGGTGAGTGGCATGAGCTTGGAAAGTTGCAATCATGAATCTGTTTCTGCCATGTCATGTTTTTCTTCCAAGTCTGAAACTGATCATATCACTTGCCATGTTTGCATGGGTGCTACCTCATTTTCTGTGCGTATTTGGATAAAGCTCAGTAAGGGAGATTTGTGTCAGGACCCCGACTCAATGCCACATCGATCTAGCATGTAACACCTCATATCACTTTGCGGCCTCACGCACGGTATTCCCACGGGTGTCGCCTTACCTTTGCCCGGGACCGTTTGCGCCTTTTGGCACACGTATATGACAATGTCGCTAGCATCCATATGATAAGGAGCCCGGGCTGACATGGCTAGTCATAAACCCAAAGTGGCACAAACTTACAGGGACAGGCATCCATGACCCAGCATCGAACGTGTCGGTCATCAGCGAGTGAATCCAGGCTGTAGCACTGGGCTAGCAGGACTCCGGTGAACCGGGCTGTAGCGGGCTAAGAGGACTCCGGTATTCATCGCGTGACATTTCCCCTAAGGGACAGACACAGGAACGAAGAAGGACACATGCCGGCCAGCCTAAGTGTTCCGGAGCAGTAGCAAGCTACCATGGCTCGGTGGAAACACTAGGAGACATTTCCCGGTAAGAGAGGCTACCAAGGATAAACAACTAGGTTGTCAGATCCCACACATACCAAGCATTTCAATAACATACACACAATATGCTCGATATGTGCAAATACAACATGGCATCACAACATGACTCTACAACTCAAGTATTTTAATCAATAGGCTCCGAGGAGCGAGATATTACAAACATGGGTCTCATGACCCAACAATCAGAGCATACAAGTCAAAGCACAAGCGGAAGCTATCATGTCTGAGTACAGACATCTATAAATGAAAAGGGCTGAGAAGCCTGACTATCTACCAAATCCTGCCGAGGGCACAAGATCGTAGCTGAGGTAACAAGCTAAACATCGAAGTCCACGCGAAACTACTAGTGAGACCGAAGTCTCTCTGCAAAAACATAAATAGGCAAACGTGAGTACAAATGTACCCAGCAAGACTTACATTAGAACTATCCACATATGCATCATTATCAACAAAGGGGATGGTGGGGTTTAACTGCAGCAAGCCAGCTTTGACTCGGTGGCTATCCTAAACTACGACTGCAAGCAACTCTTTCGAGGTGGCGCACACGAGTCCACATATTCACCATATCAATACACCACTATGGATCCGCTCCCGTCTCCCTACGAGAACGCCATCCATAGCACTCACGCTTATCTTGCATATTTTAGAGTATCCACTTTCACTTGTCTATGAACTGATATAAGCAACCCAGAAGTCCTTTACCGTGGACACGGCTATTCGAATAGATGATGTTAACCCTGCAGGGGTGTACTTCTTCACACACGCTCTCACCACTTACCGCCGTTTACACGACATGTACTCGGCAACCTTCAAGCGGAAGCCCAACGTGGGTGTCGGCCACGGCCTACCTAAACACTCAAGTCTCTAGTCCAGGTTTATCGCCTATTCGGGTTCCATCCATGAGGAGATCCGGCCGGAGTTTCGCTCACAGCCCCAAACGATGTGAACAGGGTTCCCGAGACACCAAACGGGCGCCCGGTACACCATGCCACGTGCCTACCGCATCACAGCCCACCCCTACGGTCAGCGCTGCGCACGGCCTCCAGCATACTACAAACACCAGAAACTACTTGCAACTCCTGGACAGAGGACAAGGGTGATCAAGAAGCCGAGAGGGTCCATTGGTTTCGGGCCCAATGCGTGGTAGTAGCTGAATCATGGATCACAAACACAGAACTCAGTTCCTGAGGACGGCTGCAATGAGACAACCCACCATGTACTCCTACATGGCCTCTCACCGCTACCTTTACCAAAACGTGTTCACACACTTAGCTCACACATAGTAGGACATGTTCACACACCTCTGATTCATCCCTGATGAATCAGACCTGACTCAACTCTAAGCAGTAGCAGGCATGACAAACAAACATGAATGAGTAGGCACAACAGGGCTCAAACAACTCCTACTCATGCTAGTGGGTTTCATCTATTTACTGTGGCAATGACAGGTCATGCAGAGGATAAATTGGTTCAACTACCGTAGCATGTAACAGTTGAATCGGTGTTGTCCTAATGCAGTAAAAGAGAGCAGGAGCGAGAGAGTGGGATTGTATCGGAATGAACAAGGGGGTTTTGCTTGCCTGGCACTTCTGAAGATAACATTGAGTCTTCATCAGTGTCAACGATCACATCATCGGTATCACGTCTATCGAGAGGGGACAAATACCGGCAACATAGAAGGGTACACAATCAATGCAATGCACAATATGATGCATGATCATGACACGGGAAAATGAATGTGTTTTGGGCTAATGCAACTAGCAACAGATTAAATGAAGTTGGTTTGAATACAAGATTCAAATTCAAACTCCATATGTGATTATTCAAATGCCATTTAAATGATTTGTGCTAAACAGCAGTTATAAGTTGTTCTAACATGCATGAAAATGGTACAGATGGATTCCTTGAATTTTTCTGATAATTTTTCATATATAATTTATTTAATTTGGAGTTACGGTTAATTTTCTATGATTTATTGAAGTTTATACAATTTTCTGGAATTATTAAATCATTTAGGATTTATTTAAATTCCAGAAAGGAATTATTGCGTCAGCACTAGGTCATGCTGACCTCAGCAGAGTCAACAGGGGCTGGTCCGGGTCAAACCTGACAGTGGGTCCCGCATGTCAGTGAAATTAGTTTAGTTAGAATTTAATTAAACTGAACTGGGTTAACTAACAGGGCTGGGCCCCACCTGTCAGTGAGTCAGTGGTTAGCTAAAATTTAATTAGCATCTAAACTAAAATAGCAGGGCCCCGGGCCCACATGTAAATGACCCAGGGGAGGTCAAACCCCTGGTCAACAGGGCCTAACACGCCGGCGGTTCGTCGCCGGTGGCAACAGGCGCGACGGAGGGCTCGGGTTTGCTCCTCCGGCGTCCAAATGGATGGAGGAGAGCGGCTACGGAGAGCTGGAGCTCACCCGCGCCCGTTTCAGCAAGCAGCAGCAGCTAGGGCGGCCGGAGACGATGGCCTCGAGCTCGGCAGCGGCGGCCGGAGCTCGGGCGTGCTCGGTTTCGGCGTTACACGGCACGGCGGGCGCGGCCGATGGGCTCTACGGGATGCTGGGGTCACCAGGAACACCCGGAGGCAACGAGCGCAGGCGGAGGAGCTCGGGAGCACGGAGCTCACCGGCCATGGCGGACGGCGGCTTCGGGTGCTCGTGGGGCGGCGGCTACAGGGTGCGCGAGAGAGAGAGGTGAGGGGAAACAACGGCAAGCTCACAGGGGGCAGCAGGGTGGCTCAGTGGGCTCGGGGACGCTTCTGCGACGGAGAATTGACGACGGCGATCTCCGGTGGCCGACGAGGGGAACGGCGATGGTGGCGGCGTTGCAGCGCGTCCGGGGCCTCGTTGCTCGGTGGAGAGGAAGAGGGGGTCGAGGCGGAGCCTCTGGGCTAGTCGGGGGAGCGAGGGA